>NC_134489.1:70748916-71023916 GCF_040206685.1 Ascaphus truei
CTGCCTGCTCATCCACCGCCAGTAATACAGCAATTCCACAAGGAAACCAACAAACTTCTGAGCAGCCACCAAACGGCCATTGCATATTTAATGAAGTCGCTCGCCAAGTGCTGGAAAACAGAAGGTGCTTGGAGTGCATCATTAGTTCTGTCAGAGTGATAATTTACACATCTATCTTGTCAAATTTTCTATGGTTTATACTTTTACAATAATAAATCTAATGTGCATTTGATTAGCGAAGTGGAAAGCGAGAGGGGGGGGGGGGGGGGAATAGATAAATAAAAATAGAGCAGGAATTTCCATGGGTCCTTTATAAATGTATCTGATAAGTAGAAATATTTCCAATGCGCACTTCTGTGCTTCTCTAGGGAATGCACATAGAATGCAACAGTATAAGAGATGCACAGGTATAAATGGGGGGGGGGGGGAGGCGGTGTACTGTATATCATGACGACCTGTCCACTTCCAAACCACTTTTAGTGAAATTCACGCCAAAAAATATATATTAAGAATTTTAAGACGAGAATCAAAACATTAAAGTATGAAACGCTTGAAATCAGGTAAAGGATGCAATTTGTTTTAACAAAAACTGATTAGTATGTAATTTGAACATACTTTGTTACTACAGTTTTCAATAAGGATTCTTCCCATTTCTGGAAAATTGAAATAAATGGTGGTAGTGGAATTTTTGTCTTTAAAAAAAAAAAAACGTTTCGATGCTTATTGCACTATACGATTTCTGAGAATAAAAAAAAAAAAAAGTGCTGCAAATGTTAAAAATACCTCTGTGGGGTTTAAAACCCCCACAAAAGCAATAACATTGCGTGAGTCGTGTCTGTATTAAGATTACATGCTTTATAGACTGGTAAATCGTTTTCTATTGTACGCATGCAACAATGAAGCAAATAATGTTTTTAATGCACATTTCTTTTGTACTATTACAATATCCAGGTTTTTATTTATTTGATGTGGTTAATAGCACAGTTTTCCACTTATAAATGTCTAATGGGAGCAGAAGCAGATATAGTTAAATATGGACGGAGAAAAAGTAGCTTTTAACAAAATGTATAAACCATGTTATAGATCAAAGATTATAGGCAACTATAATATGGGTATGTACATATATTTTTCATTTTAATAACCGGCGAGTTCAAATTTTAGTAAGACAGACTTTGATTTAAATTTCTTTAGAAGATGGCTAACCAATCACTTTCTCCATATTTCTCTTAAATTTAGCACCGGTTACAGTGACAGGAACATATGGGAATGTCAAACGAGATTTCTCAGATCCACTTTGGAATGTCTTGGTTCCTGGTTTTTATGTTTGAGGATGATAAATACTGAAACTGCGATTTCACAGACAGTAAAAGTTACAATAGTCCTCTGCTGGATTGTGAATGAAGAAACGGGGTAGACAGTATGCAATAAAAAAAAAAATAGCCAAAAAGTCTCAGAAGAAAATAAGATTGTTGTTACCTGCATATAATCCTGTAGTATTCAAAAATAATTGTCATCAACATTCGAAAAAGTAATGGAGAAATTAAAAAAAAAAAAAAAAAAAAGTTTGTGACCAGGATAAAACGAAATGTAAAGGTGTTTTAAAAAAACAATTAAAAAGTACACTTCAGATGTAGCAAGACTTGCACTCCTTGTCCGCAGCTTGGCTATGGTCAGCCGGAATAATTATAATGATGTTATTGCAGTTCACTACGAGTGGCAGCCAGGTGGCGCACTGAATATCTTTGCGTATGATACTCAGAAGCCGTAAGGGGGCCGCGGGAGCCGCATATTGCAAATAAATACCAGGGATTTACACTTGGTGTTTTGCAGGACCGAGGACAGTAAGTCTTGCTACATCGGTACTGTGCTTAAACCTGATGCTTTTAGAATCCGTTTTGTTCCAAAAGTGCTTTAGAATTAATTTACTGCATACGGAAGATGGTGCATTGCACACAGTACAGTATTTGTGCCCTTGCATGCCAGGAACTTCACACGTTTCAATACAAGACACAATGTAAAAATTACTTGCTTTAAACACGGCCTTTTTTTATTTAACGACCTAGTACTTTTTATCAGAAGTGCAGTACTGGAGCAAGTTCACACTAGGCTCAAACACTATGCATTAAGCAAATTAGTCTCAGTCCGTTTGTACATGGCATGGAACATGGCATCTACAATATGCGGGACGAAACCTGCCTGTAGTTATTTGATATATTTTGCCACTCAAGACAATACAGATAAGACAGCAACACTGATATCTACCAGTATATCGCTACAAAGTACCCATACTACTGGGAAAAAAACATCTGCATTAATGATTGCTTTATTAGAACAGCGCCCCACAGCAAGAGGGGTGGGTACTAGGCACTACACACAATGGATGAGCATGTTCCATTATGGTAACTTTTAAAGGAGAAAGATTGAATAGACCTTTCCGAACCGATGATGGAGATCTGCTCTCACCAGAGAACCTGATGAGCATCACCACCATGTTCGTGTAGGAAACACATCCAGCGATACTGTAAAGTAATGCAATTCATACACCTATTTCTTCTCTAAATAACAATCTCACAATTATTTTAGTACATAAAACAATTACCAAAAAGCACAAAAACTGCACAATAATTATCAATCTCAAATAATGCTAACACATAGCAGATAAAGAAACTATATTTAGTAGCCCAAGTCATTGAATAAAAAGCCATAAAGTCCATCAGTGGTAGGTGTTTCTCCTTCAAGAATATTCCCAACTCTCAGGATATAGAAGATAGTGTACTGTAGTGGATTAGAAGAGCACACACACCACCAGCACCACAATGGTGCAGATCATTTTATTTAAAGCTGCAGTTCAGGCTTTTTTTTAAAAAAAATTATAGTTTTTTTTTTTTTTTTTTTTACTTTAATAGTTTCATGTGGGCAATCCTTACTTACCTAAAGAACTGCATAGCTGCCGGTCAATTCATTCTCCGTCTATTGATCAGCAAAGTTTGGCGACATCTTTAAATATGGGGAATGTATTTCCTCTGTTTCTGTCACTCAGTGGAAGCGCATGAATATTCATGAGCACTCCTGCACTGACATGTGCAAGAGGGAGGGCAGGGCTCACAAAGGGGTGTGCCAGGGCTTGTGACAGGACATGAAGGTGCAGTGCCTTAGTAAATGGTTGTTAAAATAGAATACAAGAAAATTGTTCTTTCAAAGTTGTCTTTTTAAAACAGAAAATGCTAAAAGTATTTTTTCTTACTACAGAACTGATTTATTAAAAAAAAACACACATGCAGGATATAGACTGAACTGCAGCTTTAAACAGCACAAATTCAAAATGGGAAAATATCTCACAAGTTTAAGTGCTATCATCCAGCAGGATCCCCCTGCGATCTCCTGCTGCATATCAGTGCACCCAAGGGATCCTGACCATCTGCTGAAGTTTCCTGCATTGACTACATTACATCAGAGAGTTAACCCGGTGTACCCGGAAGTGAACAGGCGCGCAACTTGACAGCTCCACTCCAGTGTGGGTGGACTGTATCCAGGAGTACAGAGGCGGTAGTGACAGCGGAAAGGGAGACATCCATTTGAGGTGTGAAGCACTGAATCTGTGTGCTAGATGATAGCACTTAAACTTGTGAGTAGGATTTTTTCCCGTTTTGAATTTTAATTGTTTAAATTAAAATTATCTGCACTATTGTAGTCACAATTATTTTACATTGGAACCTGTAAGAGAGATAGCAATAAGATGTCAGTAGAAGAAGATTGTATTACCGTATTTTCCGGCGTATAAGACGACTTTTTAACCCTGGAAAATCTTCTCAAAAGTCGGGGGTCGTCTTATACGCCGGGTATCGTCTTATACGCCGGCAAAGTGCGGGCAGACGCGGCTTCCTTGTTTATTTTTTCCGGCTTGCCGCGCGTCAGCCGGGCGCCGGTCATGTGCGCCAGGCCAGCGGTGTGCAAACTGGGGGGCGCAGCTTGTGCGGCGAAACCTGGGGGCAGAGCAGAGCAGTGGCAGGCAGAAGCTCCGTGCTGCTGTTGTTTCCCTGTGCTTGCAGAGGGGGCGGGGCGTCCCTCTACACACAGACACAAGCCCTCCTCTTCCTGTCTTTACTCCTCCAGTGTTCCGCAGCGTGGGGAGCCGAGCATGCAGTACAGTAGTACTTTCACGTGTGTGTGTGTGTGTGTGTGTGTGTGTGTGTGTGTGTGTGTGTGTGTGTGTGTGTGTGTGTGTGTGTATATATATATATATATATATATATATATATATATATATATGTATATATATATATATATATATATATATATATATATATATATATATATATATATATATATATATATATATATATATATAGTGATGTGTGTGTATATAGTGAGTGTGTGTGTGTGTGTGTGTGTGTATAGTGATGTGTGTGTGTGTGTGTGTGTGTGTGTGTGTGTGTATAGTGATGTGTGTGTGTGTATAGTGATGTGTGTGTGTGTGTGTGTGTATAATGATGTGTGTGTGTATAGTGATGTGTGTGTGTGTGTATATAGTGATGTGTGTGTGTGTGTGTGTGTGTGTGTGTGTGTGTATATATATATATGTATAGTGGTGTGTGTGTGTGTGTGTGTGTGTGTGTGTGTGTGTGTGTGTGTGTGTGTGTGTGTGTGTGTGTGTGTGTGTGTGTATCCAAAACTATATTTTAACTGGAAAAGTTGGGGGTCGTCTTATACGCCGTAAAATACGGTACTTCAAACAGTATTTACATCATTTTAGTCAATGTTTAATCCTTGTTTTCATCCTTCTTTTGCAGATTTCAGCAGGCCGATGAACATCAACAGTGATAATAGGTAATGTATACGTTCTCTTGAATTGTCAATACCTGTACTGCGCATGTGTTCCACACAGTTCGCATGCACAGAAATTAAATGGCACGCATAGGCGTTCCTGTGGTCCATACAAGTTTATCGGTAGTACGGATTGCACAATATAATTCATGCATCTATTTCTTCTCGATTATTAATAAATAAATAACAGTCTCACAATTATTTTGTAGGTTAAACTGCACAAGAGCCAGCCAGCCCGAAGATGATGATGGTTGAAGATTATTGTATGTTTGGAAGAAGATTGAATAAGATTGTATTAATTCACAAAGTCTTGCTATTTATCTCTAAACTGTAACTTACTGTACTCTAATAAAAAAAAATGTAATACTAAAAATACTTTTTAGTCATCTGAAGTTTTTAGGGGAATAAGTGGTGGGTTACATTGAAATAAATGAGGTGTCATATATCAGATTAAATGAATGGGAATAAGGGATGGGTTACATTGCATTTAGATTAAAAACACACAAGCGACACTTATCATTAATGCAGAGTACTACGACCAACGCTAAAACTCAATTTTTTCTGGTCGCAGCGCACTAGCGGCTCTGTCGCGGTAACTGCATCCAACCTGCAAAATATAAATAATTGGTGGGGATTTAGACCTAGCATCTCACGGTCACGGGGAGTGCAAGTCTTGCTACACCTGTAAGTACATACAGGGAAAAAATGGCCGTATCCCCAAAGTACATTTTTAAAATAGATGAAGCACTATAAAGACATATCCAAGTGAAACGACATTTTTAAAACAGTTGCCTGGTTAGCAAATATTATTTATAACATACACTTTCATGTTTTAGGCAACAAACGATCATAAATTTGATCATCAAGTAGCTTTGGAACATTTTGTTCCATTGCTTGGTTTTTGGGACCCAGGCAAAGCTGCAAATGTAATTAATCTACAAAAACAAACAATCCGTTGAAACACTGTCACATACATAATACTTTTAAATTATTAATTGATTTTAATTGCACTGCGAGTGCTCATTTGCATGTGATTTCCCAGAATCCTTGGCTGCAGTAGAAACATTGTATGCCAAGAGATAATGGGAAAGGGAGGGTTGCAGAGCCGTCTGAGACATGTGAATGTGCTCACACAAGGTATTGTTATTTGCAAATTGCTTTTATAAATGCATTTTAACCCCTCTGTTGCTATGCAATGCATTGCTGGCCCATCTGACAGAGAAGAGTCTATAGTACACAAACTAACTTAATACACAAGTAATATTTTCATATATGACCCAATTGACTATATGAAAAAATTACCGAATTCTTGCTGATCAATGTCAGGAGTTTAAAATCAAGCACTGAAAATGATCAGGAATATAGTAAATGACAAAGGTTGTCCAAACAGTTTATAAAACCAAAATCTGGAACACAAAATATGCACTACTGGAAACTAAACTGATCATTGTGTAATCTGCATGGGCAGCAGCAATAAATACCCATTACTAATACCTTAATTTATCTTAATTCTACTCTTGAGGCAACAACCACTAGAGGAAAGAAGTCATTACTTTTTTCCCCAAGCCTATTCATTCTTGAGCCCATTGATTATATGCCAATGATTATAGTTTTTAGACACTACTCACAGATCAACTGTAACCATTCGCCTAGATGTCAAAGGTTCTATCTCTGCATTGTAATGGGTACTACAGGCGAAGGCTGCAAGCATTTCTTAATTGAAAGCCAGCAATCTGCACATTTGACCAACCTCAAGGTGTATTGCTTCACTCCCATACACACACACCCCCAACCCCCCCCGGTACATATCGTTCCCTATGCAAAGAAAAGTGCACATTTGTAAGTAAATGACAAATTGTTTCTAAACCATTGAATTTTAAAATATTAATGAGTATGGTATTAACACATGAGCAATAGCCTGCTCTTTGGGAATTACCACAAATTAGAGGTGTATTTATCAAGAGCAATGTTGACCTTTATGTCTAGGATCCAGATATTGAACTATGGCCATACCACCTCCATTAGCTTGATAAGTCCCCTATAGTATCCTACACAACTCGCACAAAAAAAACCAGAGAGGATCTTCAAGAGGACTAAAAGGATTTTTCACGATAAGTCAGATCATGTCAACGCACAATTGTGAAGCAATCCAAACTGAATGGAATCCACTTGGAGAGAACTGAATACACAATGTTTATTTAAAGGATAAACAAAATAAAATAATCCATCATTATGCAGGACCACAGACAATCAATAGTTAAAGCCTCTTATAATTATGAGGCCATTCATAATAGATTATTCATTAAAATTGGACTGCCATTGATCATTATATAATTGTTAACTAGTCCAATAATGTACCTATTTAAAATACTGTGGTTTTTTTTATAGAAGTGATGTGTACATTATTCATTTTTCCTGGTCACACAAATGGTGCTATAATTAGGATGTATTATTTCTTAATATTGTTAAACCAGGTAGTACAAATATGATCTATATTCATGTCTTTAATATGAAAGGACTAATCTTCAATTTCATTGTGGGATCAGATAATAGGTCAAAATATGACTACATTTATAAAGCGGTGTTATATTTATTACTAGAAAACGTTATCACAAGATATTGATTCTCATAATATTGATTGGCATATGCAAGAAATCCATACAATTTCATTTTAATTTTAAGTTCAACTGCCCAACTTACAATCACCACCGCCTCTGGAGATAAAGCCTGATTATTGGACACCTTATCTGCTTGTTTTAGAGTACAAAAGACTTTTTCAGTCTGAGCATCATATACTTCTTTATATGCTATTTTTTTTTTTTTACATATTTGTTAACCACTATAATTATATCTCCACACAGCCTTCCTTTCTCTAATGAAAACAATCTCACATCATTAACAGTTCCTTTTTTCTCTTACAGCAGAACAGACCATTGCACTAAAGCTTTTTGTACTTGAAGGCTTCAAACATGCAAATATTTGTGCTGGCCAAGCAGTCACTGCTGACATTGTGCAGACATTTTTAGTCTTATTTATAATAAAACACTTTTTTTTCTTGTAAACTAGGTTTCTGCTCAACTTGCATATCTATTGTAGAAAACATTTTGGAACTGCAGGGTACGTGCATTACAAAACGTTCACTTTTATCTCTAGGCTCAATTCGTATTAAAACTTCTCTACCTGCTCTGTACAGGATTTCCTAGCCTGTATAAAGTGATTGGTTCTCACTGGTCCGGCTGTTTTTGCTTCCCAACTTTTCAGGTTTCTCCTTTGTCTGAAGCGCTTTCGTTTTGGATTAGCATTATAGGAGAAAATATGAATTTAATTATCAAAATAATCATAAAATCATGTCACCACACAGTACGCATGTCATTTAAAATATATTTAACAACACTTATAATATAAAATAATTCCTGCCAATTAGATAGTTTCTTTTTTTAATTGTATTATTATTATTATTCTTTATTATTACTTATGAGTCTTTCTGGTCAATTTAGTATCTCAATCCAGTGTAGCCCTCTCCACCATGTTGTAACTTTAAAACATGGAGGAAAACGTGCAAGAATGCTTGCTGTTATGGAGTTTCCAACCGAACAGAATGAAAAACAAGGTTGACGTTGACAGATTCAGCAAGGATGGGACTAGTAACAGTTCGGAATAATCTGCGCAGTGGGAGTTTGGGGAAGTGGGTACTCCGATTTTAATTTCTGAATTTGACCATATCTTTGTAACAAAGGCAGTCTCCTTCAATTCTGTATTTTGAGTTACTGCCTGCCTCCTATAGCAGGGGAGGCCAATTCCATTCCTCAAGTGCCACCAACAGGTAAGGTTTTAAGGGTATCAGTCAACGACAGCCACTGATTCAGCCATCTGAGCTGGAGCAGGGATATCCTTAAAATCTGAGCTGTTGGTGGCCCTTGAGGACTTGAGTTGGCCACCCCTGTCCTATAGGGATTTCCAATTCACCACCGTAAAATTATATTTATTTTTAATATCAGTTTATTTACTGGAAAAATCGTCACAAAAAAAAAAAAAGAGTGCCGGTCACCACAGTGAATAAGAGGAACGCCCCCATGATGTTGACTCCCCACTATTGATGCTATTTTGATATCCCAGGGAACCAGTAAATCATAACTAGACTGAACCGGGATCTCCAAGTGACAAGAAAATAGCACTACTGCCGGGAACATAATTTTGTTAAGAGAACCATCTGAGCACAGTGAATTGCGGCTGTAAATTGTTATCTGTAATAATCTACTCTTAATATAGTAATAAGTATCCTCACCTGTCAAATGGGAGACTAGGGTTCGGCTCTCTGAATTAAGGATATCCCTGCTTCAGCATAGGTGGCTCAGTCAGTCGAATACTGAGCCACTGATTGAGCTACCTGAGCTGAAGTTGGGATATCCTTATAACTTCATGCTGTTTATAGCACACGTGATTAATCCTAAAATCTTTTCTCAAATCTCTTCAATTAAGATTACAATTTGACTATTACTAATTTTGTTTCCATTCCCCTTTTAAATCATAAGGCTTACATTTGATTTAATTACATATTTACAATGAGTAACGATGCATAAAACACTTAACAGCGTTGAGGCATATAAATATTCTGTTACATAATTAACTATTACCATTATTTACCATTTTTTCTAAAATACTTTTCTAATAGCCAAAAATGCAATCTGAAAAAAGGATACATATATATATATATATATATTTTATATATATATATATATATATATATATATATATATATATATATATATATATATATATATATATATATATAGTCATTATTTCTATTTGCAACGGTTCTCTTTCACGATTAGGAACTCTATATACTATAATGTCCGATTTCCTTCCTTTTTCGTTTTCTTTTGCAGTGTGTCCTTTTAGAAATTGGCCCAATTGACTGAAAATGCTCAGTGCTATAATTCATGCAGTTGCGATCGTCAAAGCATTCACTCATAACACTTCCCATGTGCATGACATGTCATAGTTTAAGATACCTTTAAAAGCATAACAATTTTAGACCATTTCTGAAGAGAAAAATCTCAGCATACACGGGACATGCTGCTCACATCAGTGGCTAGAAGAGGCAATCCAAGCGACACAAAGTTTGTTTTTGTTTTAATATACTGTATGCAGCCTTTCTTTACCTTTATTGAAAACTAATTACCTAAGCTGCCGATCGATTAGTTCTCCCGTGATCGATCAGCAAATATACTGCTTCCCAGGGCACACTAAATGACTGCCTTTCAGTTTCAATCAATCCTTCAGTCAGTGTAAGCCGCGTCCATGCTGAGTGCGACCAAACACATTGTGGTCTATGCTCACATCCACAGAGCGCGTGCGCACGTCGGCGCGGCTGGATTTCCGCGAGACAAAGGTTTTTGTCTGTCTCGCAACGGGCCGGTCACGTGAGCGGTTCGCCCAACGAGGGCGAACCAGCTCTGTAACGTCATCAGCCACGCCTCTCCGTCGCGAGGATCTGTCATCCACAGATCGCCGGCTGACAGGCACGCGCGTGGCCATGTGCACCTGCACCCTGGACTCGGCAGCTACGATATATTCTTATATTACTAAGGTAACATTATCTATTGTTCCAGTTTGCAGCTCAAACTGCTGGGTATATCGGCAACAAATTATCACAAACAGGAAAGTGTTACAAAGATCGAGCACTGCTGGGGAAGTGTGCTAAAACCTGCTATAGAAATCAAAGGATGTGCATTAAAATATGGCATTGAGAGTGGAATAATAATAATAAAAAATGTTGCAAGTATTAGCTACTACTACAGAACGAATTTATTAAAAAAAACACATGTAGGATATTGCATGGATTGCTCCTTTAAGCTACTTACACCTAAGGGGAATAATGCAGCAACAATAACACTGCAACATTATAAAAAAAAGTTTTTAGAACAGTCACCGCAAAAATGACTTTAAATTACCCTTACACTGCCCTTGACTTATCCTTGTACTGTACATTATATGGATTGGCATGTCAGGGGCCACCCTCATGACATACAGGGCACGTGTCCTGCCATTTATGCTTATTTTCCCATTAATGGGGGCCTGTTGCGAACACGTAATCGTCACCCCAGGACATCACGTGGTGGTGATCACGGAGGATCCAGTGCCGCTGGGTTCTGGCAGAGAACGGATTCAATATTTCTACCAACAGCAATTTTGGAAGATCCCACAATGAAGTATGTCATTAGCGTTAAAGGAAAGGACATTTGTACCAAGAAAAGAAAAGGTGGTCTGGACGCAGAATTGCAACATTAAGGCAGTAGGGATGAAAAATGAAACCTGCTGAATACATTGTGAAAACTGACCAGCTCTTCATTTACAATAATAAGCGCCGGGAAGTTGAGTTAAACAGGGTTTATACTTCCTTATGGCCTGAAGTCTTAGACTACATCTGTTTTCTTTAATACACAAAAACAGAGTTAAAATAGCTCCATTTATCACCACATGATTGTAGGCAGACAAACCAGCCTGTCTGTTTCCAGATAGTGAAAGCAACTGTTATTAATCACAATTACAGGACCAACAGTACAAGAGAAATTGCATCAATATTATCCCCCTTTTTTTTCTTGCTGAAACGCAAAAGCTCAGCTAAGAATGTCAGGCCAAGTCCTGAAGGTCAGTAAATAAAGATGATTTCATTTAGTTAATTCAGAGCCGCAAGTTCATGCAGCACATGGGTAAAACAAATCCAATTAATATTAACTTCTATGTACAAAGATGGCTACAGGTTTCAAGGTTCACCATGTTTGCAGAACTTATTCATGGCCATTAGGAAATACCGTCACGTACTGGATATCAATTGTACTTCCCTTGCAAAAAATGTAAATGCCAAATGTTTTGTTAATGGAAAAGTGTTTTTTTTTTTTTTTTACTGCAAAAAAAAAAAAACTTGCAGTGTCCACAAAGTTACCAATATTAAAGACTAAAGCTTCAGAACATTCAGAAACAGAGTGTTCTGTTTGATCGAAATGTGGACATAACGGCCAACGAAAGTCCAGACACTTGAACCAGTAACCTTAACTGCCAACACATTAAAGCAGCAATCGCCCCCAGAAGCCTATATACCAGTGTTTTTCAACCAGGGTTCCTAGGAACCCTTGGGTTCCCTGGACATCCCTAAAGGGTTCCATGACATTTTCTGGCCATTTGAAAATTGTAACAAATACAGAAAAATGTACAATGCATCTGATCTCAGAAGCGCTATTAGAAGGGGTTGGGGTTCCTTACAAGGCATCTGATCTGACTCGCTAGTAGAGTGTGTTTGGGTTCCACAGAATTTGACATAGGGTTCCTTAACCAAAAAAAGGTTGGAAACCACGGCTATATACCATCATATAATGTTAGTACCTTACACCCTAAGCATGTCCTGCTCTTCTTTGTTGTATTGTTTTTTTTAATGTGGGGTTGCTATGGTAACTTTAAGGCGGGGGTTCTCAACTCCAGTCCTCAAGACTGCCCAACAGGTCAGGTTTTCAGGATATCCCTGCTTCAGCACAGGTGGCTGAATCAGTGGCTCAGTCTGATTGAGCCACCTGTGCTGAAGCAGGGATATCCTGAACACCTGACCTGTTGGGAATTCTTGAGGACTGGAGTTAAGAACTCCTGCTGCAAGGGGTAAATTCTATATACTCCAAAGCAGATGTTTGGGTTGCTTTCAGGAGAAAATCCAGTAATAATCCCCTACAAACACGCCATTATCTGGTCATTTAATGCCACAGCTATGAGCAGAAGATCTGAGATGCATGCCTTTAGCCAAGCTGGGGCACCACTAACCACGTAATGCCCTGTTCTGAGGGGAATGTTTCCATTATGCTCCGTAGTAATGTCACTGCCTTTGAAGAGGGTAAACTTGGCTCAAATAGCAATGTGTCAGCTCTCTTTGAAACCTTAGGCAAGTTGCTGTGTGTCAAAATTAGATTGTAAACTGTTCAGGGCAGGGACTCTGTACAGAGCACTGTACACCTCTGTACAGAGCACTGTACACAATTGTACAGGTACACTGTCTGTGCTATATAAGAAACAATTATTATAAAAGCCTAATAGGTTTGAATTTGTTTTTATTTGCCACCATTTACTCTAACGTTTGCCGTTCTGGTTACTCGTTCCAGTGTCTGGCCATTCCTCGGTTAAGTACGTAAGTATCACATCAGTCTGGACCCCTTCAGACCGAACAGATTCTAACCTGGGATAAGTGGCCAAGCTAACACTTTTTGGAACCTAATGTTAAGTCAATGGGCAAGTCAAGTACTCTCTCAATCACTTCACTGCCAAAGGGGATTGTTACACAACACTCTGCAGGATCATCTAGTCCTGAATTGGTTCATGTCCCAATACCACTTGTTTGAATTTGTTTGCGATTTCTTTTTCTCAGCAACAAACACAATAATATTGTCAAGAATCAAAAACCATGAGTACCAAACTTTCACAGCATCCCTGGATTCTCTTATCTAAGGTTACTCTTCATTAATATTAAATATATTCATATTATTTGAAGATATTAAAGAGTCAGTCCCATTACAACTAGTTGAAAAAAAATGTTCCTGCTCATTATTCACGGGGAGTTCGCGTTCTGTGCTCCAATCTATGTATAAGTGGATCAGAGGAGGACCCCACCGCTTCCGTCATCAGTGACAGAGCGATCACGAGATAGTGAATGCCCTCTGGTGCCGCAACCCCTCTGGCACTACAAGAGGTAATATATATTTTTCTAATATGGGTTTAAAAATACAACAACACATTTGTCCCAATATTTACTATATATTTTAGAAAGTCGCTTGTCTGTTGTCTGTTTGCTAGTCATTTGGACACCTGTTAAGATATTGTAACCACATTTTGCATGATGGTTCCGGAGATCAAGGAGCAGGTTTTCTGTGTATGTTTGGATACAATTTACTGATGACATCACTGAAGTCATGTTCCCATCACACAACCCTCAGGCTACCACCTAATCTTGGTGACTCTGAAAATCCAATTAGCAACATTAGCAAAAATACAGAAGTGGCCAAAGTTCTTCAAGAGTGCGAGATCATTGTGTGGGACGAGAGAACAATGTCTCACAAACACGCATTAAAAAAGTGTTTTTCAGCCAAGGTTCCTAGGAACCCTTGGGTTCCCCGGCCATCCCTAAAGGGTTCCCTGTAATTTTCAGGTCATTTTAAAATTGTACCAAATACAGAAGAATTCATCATGCATCTGATCTCAGACACACTATTAGAGAGAGTTGGGGTTCCTTACAATGTATCTGATCTCAGACACGCTGTTAGAGAGGGTTGGGGTTCCTCAGAATTTTACAGAGTTCCTTAACCAACAAAAAGGTTGGAAACCACTATATTGGAGGCTCTTGATCGAAGATTCCAGGACTTTAAAGGCAATGAAACTAATATGGGTGGAGTTGTTTTACGAAGGGATTTCACATAAAGAAACGAAAAAATGAAATGACCCATTTATAATTTTCAGCATTTTTGGTTTCTTTGAATTCCTGAACAACGCCGGGTACTTTCAGCTAGTACAATGTATATCGCTTTCAAAAGAGGCTAGATACAGGTGTAGTGGACTTCATGGTTCCCCTCTGGTGTTGTTTAAATATATTGTGATATAGTTCGCCAACACTACCATTGAATTATTTGGAAACAGTGGTGGATTTAACATTTCGCCGCCCATAAGCATTACCTTGGTGCCGCCCGGGCCGCCTCCTACTGCAGCGCCGCCCTCCAACTTCTGTAGTATTGCGGCATCATCATTGTGTTTCCATGAAAATGCGACACCATGTTATGTTATGTTGCCATGGCAATGCATACCCATGTGACGTTACAGCGTTCTTTGACACTGCAACACTGTAGAAGGAGAAGGTAAGAACATTACAGAGGCCCCACGCTCTCTCCCGGTAATCAGTGGGGAAAAGAGCAGGGTTTCTGTATGTGGGGGAGAAAAAAAGAAGGGTACATTTGCTGCCCTATGCCAGGCCTAATGGGAAATCCACCACTGTATGGAAGCATCCTATGTTATGTTATCTGGGGGATTAATGTCACTCACTAGAACACGATGGTAGCCATATTTATTAGGCCCGTAAGAAATGTCACCATAATTTCCTTGATATTTAAACTGTTCTAGCATGTGACAGTGAGGTCAATGATTCAAATAATTAAAGAAGAAAAAAGGAATGAAAAAAAAAAGGATTTGTTTTTCTTTTTTATTGTTAAGTGAAGTAATTAGCTTGTAAAATATTAATATACAAAATTCAATATTTCCCAGAAACACAAGGAATTTATTAAGCACGCCAATTATAATATGTAAGGAACACTTTGTAGATCTGTTGAATAGGTTCTGTAAATGACTATTTCAACATTTCCAACTGGTCATAAAACTTCAAGAAGAGCAGCGGTCAAAGTTGTATTATATTTTTGACTACAAACCAATTCATCTGGAGAGTGGTGCTTTAGGCTTAATTTTGATATGCTATTGCCATTAAATCATGTAAACAAATGTTAAAACTGATACAGAAGTTGGTACGTAGGTGAGAGCCCATGCTATATTAAAATGTCAGGGCACATTTGAAAGGAATGCTCATGTTTTATAGCCACTTAATGTTATTTGCATGCATACGGCTTTTAGAATACGTAAAACGGACTGCCAAACTAGCAGCCCCAAATTAACATTATATTCTAAATAATGCTCACAAGGGAGAAGCGCGTGGTTTCATTGCAATAATAGTGACATCCATATCACAGCTTTATTTTCCTTATCAGGTTTAGGTATACTGTATATTTTTTTTAAACAGTCTCTTTCCTTTAGGATTGTATTTAATAAAATATATAAGGCCCCAGTGGCTGTGTGTGGGCGGGCGTGCAAAGCGCTGTGAGCATACGCTGGCAGGGAAGACAAAAATGTTGTCTTCCTGTGCAGTGACGCGGTCACGTGGTCAGCGCGCAGCCAATGGCAGGGCAAATATGCCCTGCCATGGCCGCACCCTCGTCATGGCCCGCCCCCCCCGCGCTCCTCTATAGACCGATGATCGCGGCTGTAGTCTGTACGCACCGCCAGGCTGCCAGGCACGTGTGCAGCAGGGAGGACTGGGGGCAGAGCCTTTGTACACTCCAGGACTCTCTCTATTACTCAGCCGGTAAGATCAGCTGTTCGCTCGAGCTCCGATCAAAGCCGAGCGCACGAAGGGAAGTCCAACATCAGGGACTCTGATGTCACATCCGGGAGGTCGCCGCAGTAACCCGGACACCGGTCGGGCATAGGAGAGGATATCGAACAGCAGAGGACTGACCGCTGCTAACCAACGGGGGTCGCCAGCCTGCTACAGAACACCTCTCCACACCCAACAGACCAGGAAAGCATCCAGCGGTTCCATTTCCCGAGCACCAAAGCACAGCACCAGCTGATTACCCACGGAGGAGACAAGAGACTGGCGTCTACAAAGATCAGGCGACCATACTCATTAATTTTTACTGTGTGAGTGCAAGTTTCTTAAACTGTTATTGATTAATTTTTACATAAAGGATTTTATACTATGTCTGTGCCCCCCATTTTTTCATTTTGTTTCTGATTGAATAGGATTGGTATCACAGCATACACACAAAAAGCATGCGGCACGTGCCTTTCGAACAGGCACGTGCACGCACGGCCGCACACACTATATAACAGCCCTTAGCCAAGTATTGTGCTTGCTGCCAATTTGTATCTGCAGGGGCAATCTATCAGTTATTTTGCGTACATTCATTGTACTCAAAATGTTTTTGTTGTATTGTACTTGTTTTGTACATTCATTATACTGATATGTTTTTCATTTATATTTCAATTATTTGGTGCTTATTTTGTGTATATGAACTAGGGTGCAAATCTCTTGCAATATTTTTTATGCATCTTACTCACAGTCCATCAATAACGAATAAGGTTAATTATTCCTAGACGTGCAGGGAGCTCACACCTAGTGCACTATTACACACGCAGGTGTGTGTTGTGTGTTTTTTTCCTTTCTAAAAACTCAGGGATAGTTGATTCACATGCAGTGCAACAAAAGCAGACTTAAGCCTTCATTTAGGCTCCTGGGGTAAGTTCATCTCCTGTGCCAGGCACATCCTTCTGGGCAGCTTGACTTCCTCCAGGCTGACCTCATTCACCGCTGCCCCATCCTGCAGCTCCCAGGTACACCCTTCTGAGCAGTCCCCACAGCTGCTTGACCGGTCTTTGCAGGTTCTGGAACTATACAGCACCATACAGCATTGTTTTCTATCTGGAACAGGTAGCACTGACTAAAGCCCCGCTCTGGAGCGAATTGTCTACATCCTAGCACAACATACATCTAAGTCCAGGGGGCACACGCCCCCCCCCCCCCTTACTTTTCCCCGGCATTTTCTAACGTCACAACATCATTTGATGTCGCGTTGCCATGGAGACGCAGCCAGAATTCCGCCGGACCAAGCTAAGGGATTGACAGAGGCCCCGCATGCTCCCTGGGCATTTAATTTAAATGTTGTGGGTAAGAGCGCGGGGCCTCTGTAAGCACTGCACCCCCCTTCTCCCCCCTCCCCCCCAGTTTCACTCCCCAGATCTAAGGTGTGGTATGCCTGCACAGTGAGGGAGTTAACCGTTCAGTCCCTCGCATTATATACATACATACATACATACATATACTACACACGTACGAATGTATATTTGTATTGAAAAATGCAAATAACCTCCAGTGTGGGTAACTCGTTGTGTATCGAATCCTAATACAAATTCAGCTACGAGGAGTACTACATTAATCTGTTTGTGTACACTACTTTCTGTAATAGCTTAGGAGCACAGTAAATTAGATGCTGTTACAATATTTGCATTGATTAAAGTAGTGAAGTCATTGTACAAACCATAGCTCAGTAATGCACAAAGTATTAGATTCATTTTCTACCGCAAGGTAAGAACTTTAATGAGGGTGCATGCCTGCCAACTAACTCTCCATCAGCGATGTGACCATGATCTAAGCCAGTCTTTCTTCATATCTTATGTATTGTATCATACTAAAGTCACTTACAGGCCAACATATATACATGTACTAAACTAGGGTCATTATAATACTGTTGAGTTGGAGTTACTTGGCAGGTACAGTATGAAACCAAAGTAGAAAAAGAACCTAGATTGGAAAGCATAGTTTGCTAGTACAAATACACTGGTGTCCACCGTTTCCTTCATAGCTGCCAATACCATACTCATCATACTGTACAGTAAGTCCACCAGTTATAATGAACCAGTGCAGAATCATCAAGTCGACATTACCAAGTTTTACAGCTGAGTGCAAGTAACATGTGGGTGGAATACAATTTATGAAAAAAAAAACAAACATCTCCATGTTGTTAATGTGATAATAAATGCTTATTGCACACATGATCAATATGTCATATTCCTTTCGTAACGCCTGAGTTAGCTAAGCCAAACACTTCAGTAGGAGTTATTTACAAAACTTTCCCAATGATAAAGACTGCCATTAAAAGGTAACTATGTTATGGCAGGTCATCGTTCATCTAGATTTCTTTGAAGCAATATTCACAAGTCACCTATTAGGTCCAATTTATTTGAGGGGAGAAAAAAAAATCAGACGCTTTCATCAAAATGTTTATGGCTTTGAAAGACAAAAATAAAGCGTATAAGATGAACAGATGCATATTATTTTGTTGCCATAGTCATCAGTACATATAAAAAAAGGTTATTGTACTATCGTCTGTTCAACAACTATCTACAATGGTTTGCAGACAGACCTCAATCATTTGCCCTTCACATACAATTGCTTTTTATGGCTATAAGGACAAAGTAAATTCCACGTATACATTTGGTTTCCTACAACACAGCCACACATCTTTTATTACTTTTCTGCCACTATGGCCATCAGAAATTTGTACAGCCTGTTTAATCACCATCGCAGATGTAAATGTATTAGGTTACTTATTTTTATGCGAAAGCCAAGGCTTTAGTAGATGGAAGAATCTTATAGTAATGAACGTTTCAACAACCCCAGAAAATGCAATTACCGCTACAGTATTTGTATAGCACAAGGATTCTCAATCTCTAGCACCAGTACCACTGGTATTACATATGGTCATACAAAGTGGTATTACACAAAGCCTCTTGGTGTTATGGGAAAGGGGAGAGCAAAGCAAGCACAATATTTATTATTAAAAAAAAAAAAAAAAGGTTAAAAGAGCAATCCAAGCACCCTTTTTTTTACATCTTTATTTTAACCCAGGATTGAAGCAGGGCGTCTCCGGAGCTGAATCCCATTCATTTCACCCCCTGGACCACCCTACTTGCGGAGATACTTACATCTGTAGTAGGTGGCGGTAGCTGCTCCAGTTGAGCTAGCTGGGCTTTAAAGCTTAAAGATCCCATGTCGCGTAATTCAATAGGAAATGGAACCCGACGACGTCATGGCTTCCTATTGGCCCGCAGGGCGCGGGAGATTTGAAACTCGGCCATAACATGAACCCTGGTAGCCAAGTGGAGCAGCTACCGGTACCCCCCATATGTAAGTACCTCCGGAAGCAGTGGGTGCCAGGAGCTTAAATTAATGGGATTCAGCTTCGGAGACCCCCTGCTTCTGAAAAAAAGGAGCATGGAATGCGACTTTAAAGCACCAATCCCATTTAAAAATTTTTTAATTGATTATTATTTTATTTTTTTTAACAAAATTCGAACTGGGGGGTTCTCGAGAGTGAAACTGCGCTATTTTCAGCTCATGGAATCCCCCGGTTCTTCGGATATGTAGAAGTTAAATTACGAGTGTTGAAGCAACCCCAGGGGAAACAAAATGGCATTGCAAAGCTTGTGGGTTCCACGGGCCAATAGAAAGCCGCAACATTGTCGTTTGCGGCTTCTTATCGGACCACCATTTAAATCCAATGCTTCAACACTGGTAACCTCACTGGTATGCATCTCTGGAACCAGGGTTTCCTAGAGCTACAAAACAGGCAGGTCAGCTCTGAAGGACCCCCCAGTTCAAATCTGGTTTAAAATTCCATTTGAGAAAAGGGTGAGATTTATTCTATCCATGGGCAACAAATAACTACAATCATTTTTAAAATCAAGTGTCCCTGTTGAGATTACACAGTTACATAGTTACATAGTAGATGAGATTGAAAAAAGACGTACGTCCATCAAGTTCAACCTATGCTAAATTTAGACAACAGATACTTTATTCTATATCTATACTTACTTATTGATCCAGAGGAAGGCAAACAAAAAACCCCATTAAGGGGAAAAATTAATTCCTTCCTGACTCCAAGAATTGGCAATCGGATTAATCCCTGGAATAACATCCTTCCCATGTATACTTATTTGGTATATCCCTGTATACCTTTCCCATCTAAAAAGATGTCCAACCTTTTTTTGAACAAATCTATTGTATCTGCCATCACAGTCTCCATGGGTAATGAATTCCACATTTTAACTGCCCTTGCTGTAAAGAACCCTTTCCTTTGTTGCTGGTGAAATTTCCTTTCCTCCAACCTTAAGGGATGGCCCCGAGTCCTTTGTACTGCCCGTGGGATGAATTGTTCTTTTGAAAGCTCCTTGTATTGTCCCTGAATATATTTGTATATAGTTATCATATCCCCTCTTAGATGCCTCTTTTCTAATGTAAATAAATCTAATTTAGCTAGCCTCTCCTCATAAGTTAGAATGTCCATCCCCTTTATTAATTTGGTGGCTCTTCTCTGCACTCTCTCTAGTTCCATAATGTCTTTTCTTAGGATTGGTGCGCCAAATTGTACTCCATATTCAAGGTGTGGTCTTACTAATGCTTTGTAAAGGGGCATAATTATGTTTACTTCCCTTCCATCCATTGCCCGTTTGATGCAAGATAAGATCTTGTTTGCCTTTGCAGCTATAGCATGACATTGGGCACTATTGCTAAGCATGCTGTCTACAAGCACTCCTAAATCCTTCTCCATCAAGGATTCCCCCAATATATCTCCATTTAATTTGTAAGTCGCCTTTTTATTCTTGCATCCCAAATGCATAACCTTACATTTATCTGTATTAAACCTCATTTGCCATTTACCTGCCCACGTTTCCAGTCTCTCCAAGTCCTTCTGAAGAGAAATTACATCCTGCTCTGATTCTATTACCTTACACAATTTAGAATCATCAGCAAAGATGAAGACTTTGCTCTCGATCCCAACCTCAAGGTCATTAATAAACAAGTTAAAAAGCAGGAGTCCCAGTACCGATCCTTGAGGTACTCCACTCACGACTTTAGCCCAACCTGAAAAAGTTCCATTTATGACAACCCTCTGTTGTCTGTCCTTTAACCAGTTTTCAATCCAGGTGCATATATTATTACTGAGTCCAATTTTCTTTATTTTGTACACCAACCTCTTGTGTGAAACCGTATCAAAAGCCTTTGCAAAATCTAAGTAGACCACATCAACTGCATTACCCTGGTTTAAATTCCTACTTACCTCCTCAAAGAAACAAATAAGGTTAGTTTGGCAAGATCTATCCTTCATAAATCCATGCTGACTATTACTAATAATTTTGTTTTCCATTAGGTATTCCTGAATATGATCCCGTATTAAACCTTCAAGTAGTTTCCCTACTATTGAAGTCAGGCTTACAGGTCTGTAATTCCCCGGGTGTGATCTAGCTCCCTTTTTAAATATAGGCACCACATCTGCTTTACGCCAATCTTGTGGTACTGAGCCTGTGGAAATGGAGTCCTTGAATATTAAATATAATGGTTTTGCTATTACTGAGCTTAACTCCTTGAGAACTCTTGGATGTATGCCATCGGGGCCAGGTGCCTTATTTACTTTAATTTTTTCAAGTCGCTTATGAACTTCTTCCTCAGTTAACCAATTGGTCATTAATATGGAGGTTGTGGCTTCCTCCTGTGGCGCTACTATTGAACTTGATTCTTCCCTGGTAAACACTGAGGCAAAGAATTTGTTTAATACCTCTGCTTTTTCCTTATCTCCAATAATCTGCCTACCCATCTCACACTGAAAGGGTCCTACATTTTCTTTTCTCATTTTTTTGTTATTAAGGTACTTAAAGAACTTTTTAGGGTTGTCCTTACTTTCTATTGCAATCCTTTTTTCATTATTCATTTTTGCTAATTTAATTGCCCTTTTGCAATTTTTGTTACATTCCTTATAATTCTGATACAATGTCTCTGTCCCTTCTGACTTAAAGAATCTAAACGCCTTCCTCTTCTTGTCCATTTCCTCCCCTACCTGTTTATTTAGCCACATTGGTTTTGACTTATTTCTTTTATACTTATTACCCAAGGGTATACACTGATAAGTGTGTTTTTCTAACAATGTTTTAAAGACTGCCCATTTATCTTCTACATTTTTCCCTGCAAAAACATCATCCCATTGTATTCCTACTAGATTAGACCTCAGTTTATTAAAATCTGCCTTTCTAAAGTTTAAAGTCTTTGTTGAACCCAAGTAATCTGTTTTTTGATAATTTATTTCAAATGAGACCATGTTATGATAACTGGGAAAACAATACAGACCGGCGCCTTAAAGTCCAAATGGGAGATATAAAAGTTCAATGGATGATTTGGAATATCCAATGGATGTTGATCTGGTCCAGTGGACAGCAGGTTCCTCAGCAGCAGAAATGTTAAGACATGCAGGGGAGACAAGAGGACAAGATCATAGTGTAACACAGTATGGTTATGACAAAAAACACATAGACATAGACAAACAGACACACACAACACTAAACAATAGGCTGACTATTAATAAAGATGATTTAATAAACACGATAAAATGCAGCTGACTGGTGACGAGCAGGTCTAGGATCCGGTGTGTAAAAACCGGAATCCTACTTACAGCAGGTCCCTAGGATTGGCGCAGGTAAGGGTAGTATAAGTGTCCGACGGATGGTGTTGGTGGACGCGTGCCAAGTGTAGATGCCTGCATGAGCTTCCTTGGATAGCTGCCGATGATGGCGACGCTTCCTTCTGCTACACGAGACGTCCTCCGTTGGCGCCCGGAAGTGCGTCACAGCGGGCGGGACGACACACCAGGTATCACTGCCGATACCAACTCCTATACACTGCGACTCCAGAGACTGCTTTAAAGGTCTGCTCCTCTACCAGTACTGCTGATAAATGATTCTCAATGGCCCAACGCGTTTCGTGCGCACGCGCACTTCTTCAGGGATGAAGTGCGCATGCGCACGAAACGCGTTGGGCCATTGAGAATCATTTATCAGCAGTAATGGTAGAGGAGCAGACCTTTAAAGCAGTCTCTGGAGTCGCAGTGTATAGGAGTTGGTATCGGCAGTGATACCTGGTGTGTCGTCCCGCCCGCTGTGACGCACTTCCGGGCGCCAACGGAGGACGTCTCGTGTAGCAGAAGGAAGCGTCGCCATCATCGGCAGCTATCCAAGGAAGCTCATGCAGGCATCTACACGTGGCACGCGTCCACCAACACCATCCGTCGGACACTTATACTACCCTTACCTGCGCCAATCCTAGGGACCTGCTGTAAGTAGGATTCCGGTTTTTACACACCGGATCCTAGACCTGCTCGTCACCAGTCAGCTGCATTTTATCGTGTTTATTAAATCATCTTTATTAATAGTCAGCCTATTGTTTAGTGTTGTGTGTGTCTGTTTGTCTATGTCTATGTGTTTTTTGTCATAACCATACTGTGTTACACTATGATCTTGTCCTCTTGTCTCCCCTGCATGTCTTAACATTTCTGTTGCTGAGGAACCTGCTGTCCACTGGACCAGATCAACATCCATTGGATATTCCAAATCATCCATTGAACTTTTATATCTCCCATTTGGACTTTAAGGCGCCGGTCTGTATTGTTTTCTTTGTCTATCACTAACTGTGTTTGGGTTAGTTTTTCCTGGCAGCCTTGCCATATTGTAATATCATACTATTCACCACGTTGTTGTTAATATTTGCATTGCATTTGTATACACTTTCATTTTTATTTTTAGCGCTAAACACACCATCCTTTTTTCCAGTTACATGTTATGATCACTGTTACCCAAATGTTCCAGGACTTGAATATTTGTTATTATTTCTACATTGATATGACCAAATCCAGAACTGCCCCTCTCCTGGTTGGTTCCTCAATAATTTGGGTCATATAATTATCTTTAAGCACCCCCAAAAATCTGTTTCCTTTTGTTGTAACGCTAATCTCATTGCCCCAGTCTATGTCTGGATAATTAAAATCCCCCATTATGCAAACATGGCCCAGTTTTGATGCCTTCTCCATTTGCAAATGTATTTTAGCTTCCTCAATCTCACAGATATTTGGTGGTTTATAGCATATTCCCACAAACATTTTCTTTATACTTTTACCTCCACTGCAAATTTCTATCCACAAGGTCTCTACATTTTCATCATTCGCTTCATAGACATCATCCCTTAAAATAGGTTTTAGATCCGGTTTAACATATAGACATACTCCACCTCCCCTTCTATTTGTTCGATCCTTCCGAAAAAGAGAATACCCCTTTAAATTAACTGTCCAGTCATGAGTTTCATCCCACCATGTTTCAGTAATGCCTATGATATCATACTGCTCCTTTGTAGCTATTAATTCAAGCTCCCCCATTTTATCTGTCAGGCTTCTTGCAAGCATGCATTAAAGTTTTTTTTCAGCCTGTACTATTATCTTATCTGCTCCTTCCTTTCTGCTCCCCCTTGGTTTAGTCTTTAGAAGTTTTCTAGTATTATCTCTATTTACTATGGGTATCTCACTGCTTGTCAAACTTGTACTTGCCCCCATTCTACCTCCATACCACCTTGTATCCTCATCTATTCCATTTAGTTCATTATCTGTTTCATTCCCCTCCCCCCTCCATCCTAGTTTAAAATCTCCTCCAACCTTTTTAGCATTCTCCCCCCTAGCACAGAAGATCCCTCTTCATTGAGGTGCAATCCGTCCCTAGAATATAGATGGCACCTCTCAGAAAAGGAGTCCCAGTGCTCTAAAAACCCAAACCCCTCCTTCCTGCACCACTTTCTTAGCCATGCATTAACCTCCCTCATCTCTGACTGTCTCCCTGCGGTAGCGCATGGCACTGGTAGTATTTCAGAAAATACTACCTTGGAGGTCCTTGCCTTAAGCTTTTGGCCTAGATCCCTGTAATCATTTTTTAGGACCCTCCATCTTTCTCTAACTTTGTCATTGGTGCCAACATGTACCAAGACCGCCGGGTCAATCCCAGCTCCCCCCAACAATCTGTCTACCCGAATCGCAATGTGCCGAACCCGAGCACCCGGGAGACAACAAACTGTTCGGTTCATGCGGTCCCGGCAACAGATTGCCCTATCTACCTTCCTAATAATGGAGTCCCCTACCACCACAATCTTTCTTTGCATCTGAGCATCCTGAGTCCCCACTGTGCTGGAGGAACTATTCCCCTGGCTGCTAGAGTAATTAGTCTCCCCCAGCCTTGCCATTTCTGCCCCAACATTCCCAATATCTTCACTCAACATGGCAAATCTATTGGGATGTGTCAGCTCAGAAACGACCTGCCTCTCCATATTTCCCCTGCTTCCCCTTCTAACTGTCACCCAGCTGCCTACCTGCTCCTCACTAACAGCAACTAAGCTACCTACCTGCTCCTCACTAAAAGCACCACCATCTGCACCACTAGTCGAAGCAAGGCCTGCTCAGTGAGCTCTAATTCCATTTCAATCTTGCCAATGTCCCTCAATATTGCAAGTTGCCTCTTCAGATCAGCCAGCTCTGATTCTAAAGAGACCACCCACTCACACTTCCCACAGCGGTATGCTCCCTGGAACAGCTGCTCCAAGTGCACATACATGTGGCAAGATGTGCATTGAGTGGCATTTTCAATCCTGCTCATTCTAGCAACTATGAAGGTTAGAAGTACTAACAGTAAACTGTACTTCAATAAACTATACCTTGTTTAACTGCTTCCTTGTTCAAACTGGTTCTGGTTCTAACTGCACACACTTTGACCAACCAGCACTTCAATCAATCAAACAGATCAATCAGTACACGCAAGCTCAGGATTCGTTAGAAGCCTCTGTTTAAATAGGGACACCCACCAGGTGTGTTAGGTTATCAATTAACTAACCCCACCCACTACAGGTGTGTTAGGCCAGCCAATTAACCAACCACACCCACTCTGCCTCAGGCAGAGATTACATTGTTACATATATTTAATACATGATTAAATACTTTAAACCACCGGTAGCTAACTCCAGTCCATAATGGCCACCAACAGGTCAGGTTTTCAGGATATTCCTGCTTCAGCACAGGTGACTCAATCAGTGGCACAGTCTAAGAATGACTCAGCCATCTGTGCTGAAGCAGGAATATCCTGAAAACCTGACCTGTCAGTGGCCCTTGAGTACTGAAGTTGGCTACCCCTGCTGTAAACAAACACTATTAACCTGCACCTGAAATATCTGTCCATAAATACTCCCTATTGTAGGATATATGACAACATATCTAAACAACCTAGAGGTGCATCCAGGAGGAAATACTAAACATGTAACAAAACAAAGCCCAAAAGAGCGATCAGGAACCACCAAAATAGCTGAGAACACTTGAACCCATACCTAAAAATGGGTGCTAAGCCTTAGCACACCATTACTCATATTCATGAGTGGGAGTCAAACTTAGCACCCTTCTGTGAATTCCCCCATTGGGGTATGAAAATATAAAAAAATATTTAGTATATAAAGTCTGAAAAAAGCAACAGTCAACGCACCCCTCTCCCTACGAGAAACCAACAATACTAGCAGTTGAAATACTTTAAAAAAAAAAAAAGTGCAATTTGAAATACATTTAATAACTATAAAGAACGTGCATGTTGGTTTGAGAGTGTATGTAAAATCTGGTGTCTGTCAGTGGAGCATGTGAATAAACAAAAAACACATTACCTCCATGATGATGTGAAAGACTTCCACCATTGGCAAGGATTTCTTCTCTAGCAGCGAACTGTATAGCAAAAATTGAAGAAAGGTAACTCATATATTATATGCGCCTCACATCGTTAATATTAATTATGTGGCAGAAGTAGTAAGGCACACAACCAACATGCTTATTTCTATAACCTGTAACATTCGTTTTTACGAACGAATGCACGATGTCCACATAAAGATACAATATTTAATAAATTATCATTTCTATCACACACACACACACACACACACACACACACACACACACACACACACACACACACACACACACACACACGACAGGTCTGTCACACAGCTTTTAAGCACAGCATGGTATTAGATGTAAAGCTAGTGAAACCACTCACAGACAGCTGTTTCGACCATGCAGAGCATAAAAGCTGTGTGAGCAGCGAGCATTAGTTATACGGGTTCCATGTAAAAATGGATTTCAGGTAAAAGTTGACACTGGGCTCATTTGCATGTCAATTCCCAGAATCCCTTGCCACAGTGGAAGCACTGTATGCTAGGTGATAATGCTGAAAGGCAGGGTTGCAGACCTGTCTAACGTGAATATGCTCACAAGTGATATTATTATTTGCTATATGTGAAACAGTGGAGGTTTTTTGTCGCATTTTTCACACATCATAAATAAATAAATAAATAAATAATATATATATATATATATATATATATATATATATATATATATATATATATATATATATATATATATATATATATATACACCACGACTATTAAGGTTATGGTGGGTAAAAAAAGTGACTAAAACCCTCCACAGTGAAGCATAAAGCAACTGTAAATATTCCTGTATATTCATTTGCATGTCTTAGACAGGTCTGCAACCCTATCTTTCACCATTATCACCCAGCAAACAGCACTTCCACTGCAGCAAGGGATTCTGGGAAATGACATGCAAATGAGCACACAGTGCCACTTTTTATCTCATGCTCATATTACATGAGCAACCCTTAGTCAATGCATGCTGCTTTAAACACAGCTTTTAAGCAAGGACTTGGGAGATGCAAAGTCAGTTAACCCACTCACAGACATGTTTCAACCTTGATGGGTCTCATCAGTGTGAGGTTGGCTTACTGACATTTGCTCAAATGAGATAAGAGTAGGTAATCACCACCACTATTAAGGTTATGGTGGGTAAAAAAAGTGACTAAAACCCTCCACAGTATATACACACACACACACACACACACACACACACACACACACACACACACACACACACACACATATACAGTGGTTGACAAATCACCAAAAAATCTACTCGCCACACAAAAAAATCTACTCGCCACCTAGTACCAAACGTATGCTGCTTGGGCCAATAGGAGCTCGCCACGATGTTAAATCCACTCGCCCGGGGCGAGCAAATGTATAGGTTTGTCGAACACTGTAAATATATATATATATATATATATATATATATATATATATATATATATATATATACATATATAGACACACACAAATGTATACATATACACACACACATTTATATATACACACACATTTTTTTTTATAGCTACTTGCACAGGTCCATCTCGGGAGCTGGCACAGGACAGAATGCAACTGCGCAGAACATATTCGGAATCAGAGCTTTCAATCACTGCTCTACTTCCTGAAATCGGGTCCCATAATTCCTCGCATTGCATTATACAAGGCACTGAGAGGGAGGGTCGGCATGACTTTAGGAAGCAGAGCAGTGACTTACAGGTCTGCTCCTGAATACGTTCTGCTGCAGCTATTGACCTTCAGCTCCACACGATCCCCCAATTTTCCACTCGTCCTGGTTAAGTGGATTTTTTCATCTGTGTGAGAGTGAGATATATATATATATATTTATATATTATACACACACACATATACAGTGGTGATCAAAAGAAATTACACCCTCTTTGAATTCTATGGTTTTACATATCAGGACATAACAATCATCTGTTCCTTAGCAGGTCTTAAAATTAGGTAAATACAACCTCAGATGAACAACAACACATGACATATTAAATAAATCATGACACGGTGTAATATATCATGTGTTGTTGTTCATCTGAGGTTGTATTTACCTAATTTTAAGACCTGCTAAGGAACAGACTCTTTTAGTGTGTGTGTATATGGCAGGTGCTACCACTAGGCAACTTCCCCGGTCGCCTAGGCTGGCACATTTTGGGGGGCAGCAGAGGAGGAGGACAGAGGAGGACGACGGCGGCAGAGGAGGGATAGAAGACAGGGGGAGTGATAGAAGACGGGGGGAGTGATAGAAGACGGGGGGAGTGATAGAAGATGAGGGGAGTGATAGAAGATGAGCGGTGAGTGAAAGGAGGGGAGGGTGAGAGAAGGAGGGGAGGGTTGAAAGAAGGAGGGAGGGTGAAAGAAGGAGGGAGGGTGAAAGAAGGAGGGAGGGCGAGTAGGAGGGGCGGGTGAGTAGGAGGGGCGGGTGAGTAGGAGGGGGGAAGAACTCTGATTTTCTGTGTTATCAGTAGGCAAAGTAAAGCTGGCTATACACACACACACATACACTTTTATATACACACACACACACATGTATATATGTATATTAGTATTGTACAATGCAAGTATTCAAATGAGGTAATCCAGTGTGGGTCTTGTATCTAATTCTGCTAAGAATTCAACAGCAAGGAGTCAAAATAAAGAATATAAACCACAACAAAAACACGTCACAATAGGAAAACGTGCACGCTACCTCGATTTCTTCGTAGACATGAACGGGGTCACTTATACCCCTGTAGTTAAAAGCAAAGTAGAAATAAACACAGGCACCGGAATCATATGTCTGTGTGACCCTAGAAAAAGAAAGAGAAAACAAGTGATAATCAATATTTTTCATGCATCACTGGTAGTGTATGATACAGTAAAAATAGGAGAGAAATACAATCTTACTGTTAGACCTTACCATTTGGCACCTGAGAAACATTACCCAATAGCCTTCTAAAACTCTACACTCTCCACTTCAAGCGAACATCAAAGTTTAGTAAACCTGGAATGCCTTAGCCTCATTCAATGAAGATGTCATATTTATGTGGTCGCTAAATCTTGCAGATTTTTCCTCTGCAACATGGCCAAAATCTGCCTTTCCTCTGTTGCTCCACAACCAACTCTCCCATGCATGCCCTCATTACCTCCCGACTTGACTATTGCAACCTGCTACTTTCTGGATTTCCTGCATCCCAACTCAATACTGGGTACAATCTATCCAAAATGATACTGCAAGAGTTATCCAACACGTCTCTGCCTCTCTCCTCCTGAAATCCTAAAATGTTGTAGATTATCTCCCTGCCCGGTCTGTGTTATAATTAGGCGTAGATTGGTGGCTTCATAAAAATAAACATATACATAAAATATCCCACTTTCATCTCAACTTTCTTAACCTATAACTTGTGTTTGTTCGTTCTTCCTTTTCCAGTAAGCTCCTCAGAGCATGTACCTCTTTAATATTTGTACTTGTGTGTGCCAATCTATTATATATTCAAAGATCGAGATGCTCAAAACTCCATTATATCAGGGTGCATAACATGACATTACATAATACAAGAATAGACATTATGTTCCCTGTGTTAACATAGTATCTTCAAAGAAAAATACATGCAAAAATAAATAAATACAACATGCCGTTATGAGAGTCCCAGACCCTGAAATAGCAGTAATGCCAATGTTAGGTATAATTTAAATAATGTAATCTTAAGCCCTCGTGCTAAACCTGGTGGACTTTATTGGATAGGAGACAACGCCTCATCAGCGCTGCATACACTAGCAACGCTACACAAGAAAAATCAATTGTTGTTTACATTTTATTACGGCAGAAAGCATGGCTTAACATTACGATATTGCCCTTTCAGAATGCAGCATTATTATATACCATGACGTTAACTTAGGTTCACGTTAAGCATCTTAATGGAGATTTGAGCCTCTGTCCCAAGTCTTTTGTCCATCACTCTAAACATGGAATCAAACTTTACTGGATGGTAGCTGGTTGGTATCACTGGCTACTGGCACGTTCTTTTGAAATCAGAATGTACAAGCAGAACAATGTCGATTGAAACCACAGCAAGACCAAAGTGGCCACTTCCTGTTGTCATTTGCATGTCACAACAATGCTCTTGGTCTGCACGGTTTTATGATGTTCAATTGTCTGGAACCAACGTAAGAACCTGCACTCAGAAACCTGTAACTTCTACAATGTTGATGTGAAAGGTGCAATTGGTGGGAGAATTTGTTATTACTCACTATACATGTATTGTACCTGGTTTTCAAAAGCTGGAGATCTTATACTTTGCATCTTTGATGTCTTCTAATTCATTGCTCCTTTAAGTTTACACATTTTTAAAAACCTTATGATAAATTGAACAGATGTATGCCAAGATGTAAGTTGACATGAAGGGACTTTTTTAAAAGCAGTAATAAATAAAAATATAAAGCTGTAAAGAGCTTTGCAAGTGGTGGTTTTACGACATGGGAAGTCAAAGAATATCTTGTCAATTCCACACATGTTTTGTGGACTTCAAGGTGGTTTTCCATACTGTAAGGTTCAGACATTATAAAGGTCAGGAATTGTGATAGAAGTGTAATGTGAATGACAAACCCTGCTTTACATCCTCTCAATGTCACCAAGTCAAGCAAAATGCTGATGACCCTTGAGTTTGCAGTGATGGAATGGATCAACACGGCTTCCAATGTACACACACAGAGAGAAAGTGAGAGTGCAGAGAGAGAAAGCGAGAGTGCAGAGAGAAAAAGCGAGAGCGCAGAAATAGAAAGCAAGAGCGCAGAGAGAGAAAGCAAGAGCGCAGAGAGAGAAAGCGAGAACGCAGAAAGAGAGAGCGAGAGAGCGTAGAGAGAGCGTAGAGAGACACAGAGAGCGCATAGAGAGAGCGCGTAGAGAGAGAGCGCGTAGAGAGAGAGCGCGTAGAGAGAGAGAGACAGAGAGCAAGCCCACAGAGAGAGAGCGAGCCCGTAGAGAGAGAGAGCGAGCCCGTAGAGAGAGAGAGCGAGCCCGTAGAGAGAGAGAGCGAGCCCGTAGAGAGAGAGAGAGAGCGAGCCCGTAGAGAGAGAGAGCGAGCCCGTAGAGAGAGAGAGAGAGCGAGCCCGTAGAGAGAGAGAGCGAGCCCGTAGAGAGAGAGAGAGAGCGAGCCCGTAGAGAGAGAGAGCGTGCCCGTAGAGAGAGCGAGCCCGTAGAGAGAGAGCGAGCGCGTAGAGAGAGAGCGCGAGCCCGTAGAGAGAGAGCGCGAGCCCGTAGAGAGAGAGCGCGAGCCCGTAGAGAGAGAGAGCGAGCGTAGAGAGAGAGCGAGCCCGGAGAGAGAGAGCGCGTAGAGAGAGAAAGAGAGAGAGCGAGCGTGTAGAGAGAGAAAGAGAGCAAGCGCGTAGAGAGAAAGAGAGAGAGCGAGCGAGTAGAGAGAGAGAGAGCGCATAGAGAGAGAGAGAGAGAGAGCGCGTAGAGAGAGAGAGCGAGTGCGTAGAGAGAGAGAGCGTGCGCGCATAGAGAGAGAGCGTGTGCGTAGAGAGAGAGAGAGCGCGTAGAGAGAGAGAGAGAGAGAGCGCATAGAGAGAGAGCGAGCGCGTAGAGAGAGAGAGCGAGCGCGTAGAGAGAGAGAGAGAGAGAGAGCGCATAGAGAGAGAGAGAGAGCGCATAGAGAGAGAGAGAGAGAGCGCGTAGAGAGAGAGAGCGAGCGCGTAGAGAGAGAGAGCGAGCGCGTAGAGAGAGAGAGCGAGCGCGTAGAGAGAGAGCGAGCGCGTAGAGGGAGAGCGCGAGCGTGTAGAGAGCGAGCGCATAGAGAGAGCGAGCGCGTAGAGAGAGCGGGCGCGTAGAGAGAGCGGGCGCGTAGAGAGAGCGGGCGCGTAGAGAGAGCGGGCGCGTAGAGAGAGCGAGCGCGTAGAGAGAGCGCGCAGAGAGAGCGAGCGCGTAGAGAGAGCGAGCGCGTAGAGAGAACGAGCGCGTAGAGAGCGAGCGCGTAGAGAGAGCGAGCGCGTAGAGCACGTAGACAAAGAGCGAGAGCATAGAGCGAAAACGTGGAGAACGTAGAGAGAGAGTATATAGAGAGAGACAGTGCGAGTGTATAGAGAGCGAGCACGAGAGTGTATAAAGAGAGCAAGCGTGTATAGAGAAAGCGAGAGGGTGGAGAGAGAAAGCGAGTGTAAAGAGAGAGCGAAAGCGCAAGAGTGTATTGAGAGAATAGAGCGTATAGAGAGAGGGAGAAGAGAGTATAGAGAGGGGGAGAAGAGGGTATAGAGAGGGGGAGAAGAGAGTATAGAGAGGGGGAGAAGAGAGTATAGAGAGAGGGAGAAGAGAGTATAGAGAGAGGGAGAAGAGAGTATAGAGAGAGGGAGAAGAGAGTATAGAGAGAGGGAGAAGAGAGTACAGAGAGAGGGAGAATAGAGAGATGGAGAATAGAGAGTACTGAGAGGGAGAAGAGAGAGTATAGAGAGAGTGAGAAGAGAGAGTAGAGTGTGAGAGTATTTAGAGGGTGAGAGAAAAAAGCTACACGGTATGAGTGATAGAAACACTGTATACTCCACACTTTATGGTAGATAATATCGTACTGTATGGTTTCTGCTTTTCCCATGATGACATCTCAAACGCTTGAAACGAAACATTGCCTCTTTTGTAGATCAAGTACAAACCTTTCCATTTACATCGCTCGCATAGGAATGAAGGCTTTTTTTTTTTTGGTTTACGCAATCCACTGAGCTGCGAGTGTTTTCTACACCACTGCATTACTCTTGTTGAAAGAACTAACAGTACAGTAGCTATTCCATTCCAGCTGTTAAAACATATTCATAAAACTGAAGGAGGTTTCAGAGGGGAAGAATTCACACACTTTACGTGTACTACCGTCATCAGGCAGACTAATCAATCCCCTCTCAGGGGTGCTTTTTCTTGATTTCCCCCCCTCTATGCTTTCAACACTGTGATTTTACTAACTACAAGTGCTGCTGGTTTGATAGGCAATGACTGGATGGTCAGAGCATTGACCTAAAATGGTCAAGTGGTCGGTATAGCTGGCTGCTTTAACATTTACAAAAGCATAACAAAGAGTTAGGCTGCGCTTATAGTGCCGGCGACAGCGACGCGACATCGCGTCAAAACAAACGCATTGCCGCCGTCGCGTGCGCTTATAGTAAGCGCGACGGAGCAACGGCTTGGTCACGATCTCTGGAAATCATCTCAACTTGATTTTTCCAGCAACCGCAGCCTGACGTCACCGTCACCATAAAGCTTGGTCTCCACTGGCTACTGCAGCCGGGGCAAGAGCCGCCCCTCAATGGGACCGGGCCCGCTGCGAAGAGGGCCGTTGCGCTTCGCGGTGCGTTTTTCAGACTCACATTAAAATGGTTATTAGACCTAACGATGAGGCGCTAGGCCACTCCCCCCAGTGGTTCAGCCAATGAGGGTGAACCTGCTGGGTGACGTCATGGCCGTGCAGACCGGGGAATTCAGCTGCACGTCCTGTCAGCCTCGCAGGCGCGCATGCAGCGCAGGCACTGGGGCCGTAGCCTTACCAGGAAGAGCTGTTCTGCATCTGCCACGACTTACTTTTGATGCATGGTGTCCCTATCACTGTATTGTATTACAATTCCCACCTTTTCCCCTCTCTATATACACACTGTGTAGTGACATTACCTTGGTTAACACTACATAAAAGTGCACACAGTGTAAAGAAAAGCTGGAAAAATAACATTTTGGGAGTACTCTAAGGAGGACACCACACCTTTAATTTCATTGCACATAACTTCCCAGGAGGACTTAAACAATAAAAAAAACAAAATGTTCAATATTTTAAAGATCATTTGTGTTCCTACGTTTCACTCAAAATCCTTGCATTTTAACATGTTTATTTTCAACGTCTTTAGTGCCACACAGCCTTATAAAGTTTTGCTTTGCAATGAGTTGCATGTCCCGCTGGCACTGCAGAGGTTAAAAACAACAAATGTAATACACACATTGTTTTCCTTTTGGTGTAATTAGTAAGCAAATAAAAATAAATGAGCTAAAAGTCCAATACAGTGAGAGACTTGGTCTATGTAACTCCGGTTAGCAGACTGCACATTGAGAGTTTAGAACTTTGCGGAAATCTGTAAGGACATTTTTTTTAAACTACTGGCTACTTTGAAAATAGCATATGCTGCACATAATTTGTGGGAAAAATATAAGGATAGTACTGCCTTTAATTTACCTTTCTATTTATCACATCTGCTTTGAAATACTCTGACCATTTTCTATTTTACAGAGGTATTAATGTGAAAAACATTTTGTCTGGACTCTTAAAAATGGCCAATGTTGTGCTTTTTAAAAAAAAACAAAACAAACTGCTTTATAACAATGAAAGCTTGAATACTGAAACGTTGGAGGCTTTACTAATAACAGCCTGTATTGTATATTCTGTCACTTGTTACATTGTGCTTCTCTTAGTCAGGCTTTTGGGTCTAAAACAGCCAAGCATCAAATCATAAAATAACCATTAAAAATTGAGTGAATTAATGGTATCTCTGTATAATGCTGCATATGTTTTAAATTAATCAAAGTTCACGAGAGCAATATATTAATGATAATGAGCGCATTCTCACAGGTTCCCCAAACCTGCCTTGCCCCCAAATTAAAAAGAGCATACAGTGCCTCCACTGCAGCCAGGGATTCTGGGTAATAACATGCACCAATTCCCAGATTTGAGCAAACCAATAACATGGTAGAGAAGGTGGAACATGGCTGAAGACTTTCACTCCACTGCAATATCCATGTACTTTGTTTGCTAAAAGGGACTGCATTGCTGCGCCCCAATTCCACTCTATAATAGCGCTAATTGTGTAATTGGTTACACAATTTACTGACTCCAAATGATATTGTAGAAAAAAAACAAAAAACTTTGTGTAGCATTTGTCTACTTTTTTTGAAAACAGGCCTTGAGAGGGGTCACAAGTCCCAGATTGTGCTTGTTACTCACTTGTGTGTGGCCATCATTCTATGGGCCCAACATGTTTACATTGTATGCATACCAAAGTGGTCTCATTGTGCACAGGCAATAATAAGATTTACATCCGTTCATGGAGCTGGAGTAAGCCAGAAGAGAGATAATCAACAAAGTCTGACCATAAACATGCAATGACAAGCCAGAGAGAAGAGAGAATATGTTTGACATTTTTGCACTAAAGAATTTGGTTTACAATTCAAACCTTGTTTTTGTTAGCATTGCTGCGGGAAGATATATGCACTGCAATTATCCCAAGCAGAGTAAAAGATAATAAAGACAGATTTGCAATGCACCACCAAGAAAGTTTAGGGGCATTTGTTTCAGATGTTAAGGCTTTTAAGAGATCTGTTATTCATCTTTTTACCACATCCTTCAATTATTTTCTTTAGTTCTAAATAAAATCTACACCACTGTTTACAACTTTGGAAGCAGTTTAACAGCTAAATTGCAAACAATTTAATCTAGCTCAATCTAGAAAAGATAACATGTCACGGAGACATTAAAATGTTACTTTGTTGGTATAAAACAAAAAATAAAACTTCCTGCAGATTTTTAGAGCATTTCTTTCCAATTTTAAAACAATAAAGCACTGGTCATAGGAATTAACGACCACGCAATAATAGTTTATTTATATTACTTTCGTCAAACTGGCAATATTCTTTTTAACATTTTCTTCATGAAACTAATGGGAATTCCATTCAGTTTCAATACCAATCAATGCTTTGACTTTTATAGAGGTTAAATGATCCAATCAATCTTGTTATACTTGGCTGGCTGGTGGATACATGGGAAATAAAATGTCAGATGACTAATCAAGTGCCACTGTAATCTTCCCAGTGAAGAGATCACATTACAATGTCCCCTTCTGCGGCTTATCACCCCGAGACAAAATCACCAACTGCTGAACTATAACCTTGCTTACCAAAGCTAGTCGACAGCAAAAGCGAATTATCTGTGCAGATCACATGGATGGGGAGATGAATCATGATGCATTACAGGAGAAAATGAATAGAGAATGTATAGATTACTGGGTCGGGTCAAGAACAGACGTACCTGCAAGTAGAAAGGGGTGGGAACTGGACACCTCTTTCTTTGCATTCTCGAACAATCCTCTCTTTTACATTGCGGCAGAGATCCAGCACCCTGGAACACAATGTCATGTTAAAATAAGGAGCAACCTTACTATTGAAATCTGTAGCAATACGAGAACATTGTGGAGGCTGTCTTAACACTGACCCATAGCAAATGTATACTGCCTAGGGCCTTATTCTAGATATGCCGAAGCAGCTGTTTGGGCCTTTTTCGGCCGAAAATAACCATTGAAGTCTATGGGGCGTTTCGCCCAAAAATTGACAAAATGGCCGCTGCAGTATATTTAGAATGACCCCATTAACCTTACTCAGATTGGAATTATTATTTAGAACTTCAGTCAGACAATGTATATAATAAATAGGGCTTTGTGTGTATGGGAACTCTCAGGAATCAAGTTCTGGCACCTTTTTGGGAAGTATCAACAAGAAACTCTGCATAATGATTATGAAATAATTAGGAATGGGGCTGGAATATTTACTGCGAGCAAATACATGCTTTACACATACCACATTTCTTTATTTCACGCTGATTTATTGTAGTTCAGATCCAACATTTATTTTTCTTAGGTTTAACGCCCTTTTTTCCCTACAAAAACACCACTGGCAATAGATGAACTTAAAATGAGCAAATGTCTTATTTTGCTATTTTCTGTTTTCGACAACAACAGTGACTGCATCTTTAAATGACGAATTGCAAGACAAAAATGTTGCATGCAAAGTCATCTAAAAATACATCTTCATGTTCAGACTGAGTGGGACCTCTTCTATGAAGGAAGACGGCTGCTTCAAATAGAATTGATGTGAAGTGCTTCACATTCTTTTAATGTGTACAGTACCGACACACTTTATCCGAGTGTGGTCGGTACCGCAAGCCGGGAAATCTCCCGGCTTGCTAGTGGCCGCCCCTCGGCGTGCCGCGCGTCATAGACGCGCGGTCACGCGTCATCGGGAGCGTGCGCCCCCTGCACGCGCGTCCAGGGGCTCCCCGAGGGAGCCCTGGTGTCCCGCGATCGCGGGACAGCGGCAGGGGGTTCCGGGGGACCCGGCGGACCCGGCAGCGGTAGGGAGAGCGCCCCGATCGGAGGGCGCTCTTCCGCTGCTTCGGCGCGCGCCCGTCACTCTCGGGCGCGCGCCAGGCTACTGCTGCGGCAGAGAACGGGCAAATGCTCGAATAAACTCTGCCGCAGCAGTATATTAATATGTTGCAGGCTTTTTGGCATACAATGTGTTTGCAAATGATATGCAATTGTTTACTTCTCTCTGACTTCCCTTTATGTGAGCACTCTAACTTTTTTAAACTGAAATTGCCTGTATTGAGGAGATATATATATATATCAAATGGAAATATAACTGTATGCTCATTTGCATGCCTTAGGCAGGTCTGCAACCCCGCCTTTCACCATTATCACCCAGCACACAGCACTTCCACTGCAGCAAGGGATTCTGGGAAATGACATGCAAATGAGTACACAGTGCCACTTTTTGCTTCAAAACCATTTTAAACATGGTTCCCTATAGGCTTAAGCTTGCTGCATGGTCACAGCTTTAAGCACAGCCAGGGTTAAGATGCATAGCCAGAAAACCCACCCACAGACAGCTGTTTCGACCATAATGGGTCTCATCAGTGTGGGGTTGGTTACACTGGCTATGCAAAGGTGCAGACCTGCCTAAGACATGCAAATGAGCACACAGTTATATTTCCATTTGCTATTTGCTTTGCTGTGGAGGGTTTTTGTCACTTTTTTTACTCACCATAACTTAACTAAGTATATATATATATATCATATTGGGGAGATTCCCTACGTTCCGATGAGCGGTATCGGAGCTCGATCACGTGTTTTCTGCCTTTAAAGTCAATGGCAGTTAACATGTGACTGAGCACCCCTTATTGGAACTTTGTGAACCTCGGCCATTGTATTAAATGACAAGTTCCAACAATCAGAAGTTGAAAGCATAGCTGCAGGTTTTACAATATTTTTTTCAGAGCCAACAAATCAAGAGTACAGTCCCATCTACTGTAAGCCCCAAGTGAAGTAATGGCAGAGGCGTGTTTAAGGGGTAATTCTAGGTGATCTTTTAACCCGTTGTGCGCCGGAAGGGCAGCGGCCCCACAGCACTTCGCGAGTGGTCACGTGATCGCCGCTTCACCGATGACATGAACGGAAGAGGAGGGAGTCGCCCTTCTTCCGTTCTCCTGCCTGTCGGATTGCTTTCAGACCTCCATATGCGTGAAGAACACCCTCTCCCCTAGAAAAACTAGCTTAGAAGCCACAACATAGCCACTATATCATGGAGCGCCAGACCCCATTATGTTGTGGCTATGGGGCACACAAGGAGTTAAACTAAATGATACACCTGAGCATATTCAATTATATATATTTTTGAACTTTTAAAGCATTGAATCTTCTGTGTAATTATGTCCGTAGACCCGTGCATGTCTACAGGCACATTGGTAACTCACACCTTTTCATTTTGTGTAAACCAATGTTGCTGCCATCTTTCCTTAGCCAAAGAGATAAAGGAAAAGAACAATGAAGTACCCGATATGAGAATGAATAGAATAGAAACATTCATTTTTCACAGGAAACAGATGAGTATTCACTTGAAGGGCCACTTCATCTAAAGAAGCCAAATAACAGTGCACTTTTAATTGCCAATATGTGTGACGGGCCCTTTTACGATGTACAAGTAAAATTACTCGCCATGCAACATCTCTACTATAGTGTACATTTATTTCCCAATTTAAAAAAAATAAAAAATAAATAGTTTACCAGCTTAAAATAGGCTGAGAAACAAGTCCTGACTGCATCAAAAGATGAACAGAGAATACAAAATACGGTATATATTTTTAGATTGTAGGCTCTAAGTGTAAGTTAATGTTGGACTGTTCTGTGGAATGTGTAGGTGCATGATACATAAATGGTAATTAAAATAATAACATACAATAAATACTAGATGTAGCAAAGACAATATTTTCAGTGCCACCACATAACCACTGTGGTCACATTCCCGGAGGATTAGCGCTGGGGTGGGTCCCATTCGGACAGTCCATATATGAAATGGGGGACAAAATGTTTTCTATGGGAAAAATAAAATGTATGAAAGGTCCGAATAGGACCGGAAACGTTGCCCTCTCCACTGCTCTTTAAATAAATGGAAGACACTGCATTATGAAATCTGAGCAGAACTCTACTTTGTATCTCGCGTGGGAAACTTGTCTCTTTGTTTTCTTGGATCCTATTCAGAAGCATGGACCCGTCGCAGCTCGATCGTGGCAGGCGCTGTCCCCAGCACCGTGGATTTTTGCTTGCTACCACAGTGCATGGGGCAGATAGTCTTGCTACATCTGTACATATGACCTTCTTTTGCAATACATTAATGCAGCAACCCGCGCTGCCCCATATTTTTCTATTGGCTTTGAGACCTCAGGAACCCCTGGTTCCCAACCAATAGAAAGCCGCAACATAATTGGGAAATTTTCATTCATTTTTACAGGGAGCTCGGGGGGGTCCGCATGGGACCACAGATCAGCGCCCAACTCAAAGAAGCGTAAAAAAAACACGTATATTGTAGGAAGTTTGAACAGTACTGAAGAATTTATATTCATCAATGCTGTATACATCAAGTATAGGAAATACAAAAGCAAAGTCTGTACCTGTCCCAGGGAACAGAGGTCTCAAAGGACTCTCCTATAAGATAGTAATCCATGCCGAGGTCCTATGCACAAACACAAAAAAAACATGTTTATAACAGCAGCAAAAAGATATAGTGTCTACATTGTACAGAGAATAAACAGTGTGACAACAGTTTTTAAACATCTGATGAAGGGTTAGAAATGATATATTACAGCTTCAAACTGCACTGCAGATCCACAATTACTTGATGCAGTTTCCAGAAACAGATACTACGCAGTGTCTGCCCATGTTGCATAACCAAGTTTTATGTAAAACTTAAAAGATCAGGAATTATTTTAAAATAATTTGTAGCTTTTAAATGCTCCCATGTGATTAAACAACGTGGCAGGTTTTCTTGTGATGCGACAGCTTGTGATACTTTATCTACTGGTAGACTGTCAATTCTTTTGCCCTTTTTGTAAAGTAATTATGATGGCATTATTAGCAAACCAGCTAAAAGCAGAGAACAACAGTTAATTGTTACGGAAAATATCACTGGACACGGAAAATAAACAAAAAAGTACTCTTTTTTCACAAGAGAAATAAATTCTAACAATTGTTTAAACCAGGGGCGCACAAACTTTTTTTGCTGTCCCCCCACCCTTTACCTCACGCAGGGTCATGTGACATCGCGTGACCTGCAGCGTCATTGGACACGTGTGACCTCACGTCACATGACCCCGCGGCGTCATTTGATGCCGCGTTGCCATGGACATGAGTGACGCCAGCAGAGTCAAGGTAAGTTTTAGAGTTGCAGAGGCATCACGCCATCCCCCGGCATTTCATTTAAATGCCTCGGGGAAGCCTCTGCAACCGCCAGTGCCCCCCCAAACAAATCCAGCGCCCCCCACTTTGCGCACCGCTGATTTAAACAGTACTAAAATGGTAACATTACATTCTACAAAACAATATGGCTAGTATAACTCCATCCTACCTTTATGTAGCAAGACTACACAGATGGTCACTCATTTACCAATACATGTATATAAATGCTGACTTTAATAAAGATATCAGGCACACTGAATAATTAAATGGTGCCAGAGTAAGACAAACCAAAATATTTCAAGTTCACCCAAGGGACTTAAATTGGATCGGTTTGTCCACCTACCCAATTTGTTTAGATGATGGCAACATGTTCCAGAGTGGAAAAAAAAATATTTGCTCAAAAGAAGGACTTTGCTGCAACTGTACAAATGTTGCTCGTGGATTTGATTTAACATTCCAAATAATATAATGCAGCTGAAATGAGCAGTGTGTGTGGTGATAAATGGTGCTATGTCATAGGACTCGTTCTGATGTTCAAGTGAATGGACTGTGTCTTCTGGTTCTGGAAGGTGTCTTAATGCATAGCACTCGCTCAGTAAAGGTGGTCCTACATGTGTGGTTGTTATTCTTCTTTTCTATTTTCAGGAAAGTAGATATATTCCTCCTGGGGATACCACCCATTACAGCCAAAAAAAAAAAAAAAACAACAGATTTGATTAGACAGAGGCACACAACTCGTGCCTCTGTGTGTGTATATATATTTGATCATTTTACTATAAAAATGTTAACAGTTACACACAATCCTTTCCAAAACAGACAACGGGAGATTTTATTTCAACCCATGTGCTGCCAGAGCAATAGGGCTATTGGTTATTCCAACAGACCGTGCTTGGGACCACTTCAAGACGTAGGGGTCTGCATTGCAAATCCATCATGGGGCAAAACCCCAAACACCACGACTATTCCTTTGATCGCTTTCGTATGTAATCATAGGCACATCTGCATATCCTGAAATAATACGTCTTTATGCGGATTCTATGGGAAGGGGAAAGGCCTAAAGGGGGAAAAGACAGCATCTGTCTAAAGTGAATGGCAAATCTGCACAGGAAATTTTAAAGGCCTCCAGTCCTTTCTAAAGCCCCCCATACTCTTTGTGGTCAGGATATGTCAATATTCACATTGGTGACAAGACAAAGGAGGGAGGAAAAAGAAGAGCGACCTACCCGAAGGTAAGCAATGACGAATGTCAGCATGTAACCTCTTTGTCCATTATCTTCGCCTGCTGCCAGACCGCTGCAATTGTAAAGATGGTTAATGATTAACTTGGTATTTATGCGACTCGTTAGACACGATGATCATTGTACTTCAATACAAAATACACAAACACATGGACAAGAGGAACAATGTTGGGAGTTAAAAAATAAATAAAATAAGTTGTGAAATATACATAGAAAAAAATCTGTGCTTTAGCGAAAGCGCAGTCATATCTTTATAGCTCAGTTGAAAAAACTAAAACTGCTTTTACCCATTTTTATCCTGGCTACTGTGATATGTCTAGCGTTTTTTCCCTTTATAACGCAGTCTGGACCTGGGTATTTGTGGACCTGCGGTTGCATTTTTTATCCATGTATTGTAATGTAAGTATGAACAAAGACTATTAAAATAATAAAGGCGTTTTTTGTATGAGAATTCATTTTATTGCAACGCAGCTTGTTATGCGACACTGAGATGAACAGTCCGATGCTTTAGACTTTTTTTTCTTTTCTTCTTCTAGCGTTTCCACGCAAATTAATTTATGTGGCGGAAGGATCAGAGGGTCTGCACATTGAACACCCTGGGATTCCTTAGTAACCCTTCTAAAATGTGTTTATTCTGAAACTGCATAAACCTGTGCCCTCTTCACACTTCTCCTTCACTTGGTTCTGTACAGTGGAACGGCAGAGAAGGAAGCAGGATGCTGTTCCCGAAGAAGCAGAACCCGGGGAGGAATCTCTCTACAGATCTCAGTCGTCCTATTTATTGCATGCAGTAAAAACACAGTGAAAATTTCAAAAGAAAGGGCTAGTTTTGTGCTTTTCCATAAGAAGGAGACATCGGCTGGCCATATATTGGATGCTATAGCCCATGATGCCTTAAATCTAAGATGGCTGCCTCCTGAGCACTAAAAGTATATCACAAACATTTTAGCATATTTCATGTTTTGCTGATCTTTTAATATTCTGAGTTTACATTCTGAAAATGGTGCAGTCCCTTTAAAAAGTTTCATCTTTCCTAACATTGCACATATGCTTTGTTACATTTTATGGCAGCATAAAGTTGTGACAACCTGCACCAGAGTCAAAAACAGAAACTCCTAACTAAAGCAGCAGAGCAATATTGTTTCCATAATACACCTAGGAAGAGGACAAATAAAGGGCCTTGGAATAAATAAATCAGTCGGGTCTCTTATTTTACTACAGATGACACTGGAAGCCACAAGTGTTCTGATCTCAATTGCTCATTCAGATAGAAAACGTACTTTTGATGGTTTGGCTTTGAGAAACAGTTTCCATTCCAATCATTGAGTGCCCAGATACACAATTTGGATTGTAAGGATTGTGGGCGGAATATAAAAAATACATTTCAGTTCTATCAGTTAAATGCTGATCAAATCACCAATCAATGCTTTTTGCTGTAATTATTTATTTATAACCGTATTAAAAGCAGGAGAGATCCCTGATCCATTATTGCACCAATCTTTACATTGATCTCTGGAACCAAGAGGGTTTCCATTTTTGTAATGTGCCTACTCTATGGGCTGCAGAAAATGGCTGCCAGCAAATTCCTTCCCAGCCAGCCAATCAGAACATGACTATCGGGAATGTGAAAACACGCCAGCATTCGGATGATGCCACAGTTTATCATTCGATTGCCTGTAGCCACATTACATTGTTCCCCAGAGAGCAGTTATGCTTCCTGGCCTAAATTTCAAGACCATTTGAAATGTATCCTACATTTGGAAACAAAGGTAAATTGTCAGATAGTGTTTTTAAGCCAAATGCTTTCACTTGACAATGAAACTGAGATGTTGCATAGTACTGTAATACGCTATTAAAGGAAAAGTGCATCAATGAATCTCTTTCATATAGGAGGTTGAAGCGGTTATCCGAAGTATTTAAAGAAAATAAAATGTTAAGTATTTATATACTTTAAAAAAGGGCACGTGCATATTTTGGCAAGCTGCAATTTTTTTCTCCTAATATTAAAAACCGCACGCTGCATTTAAAAGGTATATTTATTAAACTAAAAAAAAGTCAGAGGCAGCGCCTCTGATTAAATTAGTAAGCATGCATATACTTAAAGCAAATTAAGAAAATAAATACAAAATTAATTCCGAATTTAAAAAAAGGATAGAAATTATTATTTAAAAACAAAAATTAAAACGAATGCAGAAATATTTTTAAAGGGTCAACCTAAATCTACCCCATTATTATGTCTGCACTTATGGTGAGCTAGCACACATACTTGGTCAAAAATGTAGAATGATCACGTGAAATAAATAAATATATACATTTAAAACAAAAATAGATAATTATCTTAATTACTGTGGAAATGACTTTGGCCTGATCAAGATTGATTTCATGTGCTTCGAGTCCCATTGAGAGAAAATTGCTATATAAATAGTTATTATTGTTACGTACAACTGCCTACCCCGCAGTGCAGGCTTTTACCCTTTGTGACACAAAATGATTTCATGATGTACACAAGTCGACACTTTAAAGAGGTTAAGAACTTTGCAGTTGTGTGACTGGGCACAGATCCATCAAACCGCTCTGCTTCCTGATCTCCTAATGACGTATCAACGTACTGTACAAACGTGAAATTAAAATTGGAACCCAACTAAAAACGAAGGCCTACAGCAAAGTGTCAAATTCGGTTACTCAATAGGAAGTGCGTAAGGAGAAGGGGGGGGGAGGAGGCTGCCTGAACAAATGCCATTTTTACCTTAGTTTACATCGATCAGCCGTATAATCAATCAAACCAGACGGACAGAAAACTCCCCATCATTACTCAGCCTGTTACTGAAGTGAAATGTTTTCTGTCCCTTTGTAGCAGCACAAAACAATTAGTGACAGGGGGTGGGCTATTGACAATTTATCAAATCGTCTTGATTACACAGTCTCCTTTTTAAAACACACGGTATCTAAGCTGCTGCAGCAGTCGCTACAAAAATATATTCAATATTAATTTCCCATGCCCTGCCTCCCTGCTTTCAAATAAATAAATAAATATTAGTTTAAATTGTCATATGATATGATAAACCCACTCTGTTTAGCAATTTCGCTGCCGTTTCTTCTATATACACTGCCATGAGCATGCCTCACCTATAGCACAAAAGAGATATTTAAGACATTGATTTGTGCAGAATAAATACCTAAGATTAGTCTTTAAAACTGATTTTTAAGCTTGGTTATATCATATGTGATAACCATACATTATCAAAAGGGATCTACACTTTCTTACAAGATGGAGAACAAATAGATGTATGGTTAAGAAGCAATTCAAAAAGTTATTCGGTACAATAGCCTATTTATACAATACCAGTTTCTCCACAAAGATATCGAACTCAACATATAAAATGAAAGTATCCAGCCGTGTTAATATTCTTTTAGTCGTGTTGATATCAATAAATGTTAATCCTGCATTGAAACTAAAAGGACAGAAGAGTATACCCCCAATATCCAGAGCAATCTGGTGTAGGAACACAAGGGCATTGTCTTTAAAGAACCCAATCACTTTAATGCTATTGTGCACAGGAAAGGCAAACGTATACTGTATTTAATGAAGAAACACAACATGAAGAAAATGGAAGAGAATACAGATTTGAAAAATATTTTGTGTCTTAGAATGGAGTATACAGACGTCGTGCTTTAATAATCAAATTCTCCTTGTGTACTTCAGATCACAATAACCTTTCTGATCAGGGGAATACACTTTATGAGTAGGCTCAGCTACCTCCAATTAATATTCATTATGCATCGAACAGAATGTTCAGAGTCAACCTCAGCTATACTCTCCACTGGGAAAGGCAAGTATATTTATGATAGAGGAGAAATCTTTTCACAGACAGGCGGGATAGTGAGGTCATGTTAGACCAATGAAATGGTTTGCCCCAAAGCAATGTCTTCCTTGATTGGTTTTACCTCTGATCTCAAAGTGTTGATTAATGAAGCAGCAGTGTCACTCAGACTGATATACTAGAGATGTAAGAAAGTGAACGCACTCACCCATGTAACACCATATATGACATTGCACAAATGGATGTGCATATAATAAATATTTAAACTGCGCTAAAAGCCATGCTCTAAACTGCGAAATGTCGAATCCAGATGTAGCCAATGTTTTTTGCAACTGCTGCAGCGCCGCAGTGGGACATACACAACGCACTAGCGGGAGAAGCAGCCGCATGTGAGGAGAAGAGACGGAGCTGCTGTGCTCACCACATGTAAGCGTGCCAACCGGTATAATATTGGCTTCATCTGTATTCTCTGATATACTGTTACCAACGAAAATGCTGCGACAACTTCCATGATGCAGTAATGAGGACACTCAGAAGCTCCAGAATGTATGTACGTACGTACGTACATACATACGTACGTACACACACCATCCCCCCCCCCTCTCCCCCGTCAACAGTCTTAGAACCTGGTGCTCGATTAAAAAAATAAATAGAAATTGCTTAAAGGAGCAATTTAAATCGGGACTTTTTTTAGATTTATTTATAATTCGTTTCACTTAGGATTCAAGCAGGGGGACCTCATTCATTTCAGCTCCAGGGACCCCCTGCTTCCAGAGATACTTCCTTCTGCAGGGGATGCCAGTATCTCCTGCAAGCTTAAAGCTCCCATGTCATGTGGGCCAATAGGATGCCACACCGGGTTACATCACGGCTTCCTATTGGCCCGCACGGTGCGGGGGCTTTGAAAAGCGGTCATTACGTCAACCCCAGCAAGCGAGCCAGATCAACTACCAGCACCACCTACGGAGGTATCTCCGGAAGCAAGGGGTCCCGGAGCTGAAATGAATGGGGTTCATCTCCGGAGACCCCCATGCTTCAATCCTGTGTTTAAAAAAAACAAACAAAAAAAAAAAAAACAGCCATCTTGGATTGCCACTTTAAAGATCGGTACTCATAGGAAGCTTTGCAGGTGCATAAAATGGTTTTATTGCCAGTGATCAATGTTTCTGTCCTGTTATTTGGAGCTTTCGCAACGAAACATCAATCTTTTCATTAATAAATCACTTAAAGCAGCAGTGCGCAAACAGGGGGGGTGCTAGATTTTTCTGTGAGTACACGGATTCTCTACATTGAATTTACATTCGGAGCACCCAGGCACCATACAATGGATCCCTACAATTACCCTTTCCCCTCAATTTGGTTATACATATATATTGTTAGGTATATTTTTCTCTGCCTGTGGCTCTCACAGTGCACCATGTGAACAGGTTTTATTTTACATTTTATTTTTTTAAATAAAACTATTCAAATACACAATTGGGGCACGATATTACGACATACTGCTATGGCTTAAACAAACATAGCTACTGAAAATATGACTCCTACTCAATGTGCTGTAAAAGTTGTGTTCCCATTTCTTGGGAGCTTTTAGCCCCATATGAGTGTAATGAATGGAGCGTCTTCCCAAACAAGGGGAAGACAGCATAACCGCAAATGAAATACAGGACTATTGGCCAGATTAACTTTTTTTTAAAAGCGTTAAGCCACAAGGCACATGCAAGTGAGGGGAATGAAGGTGCCCAAGGCTACGGCCCCGGTAACTCGCGGCGGAGCGCCCTCCCGGCAACTACCTCCCGGTGCTCTCCCCCTCCAGCCGAGCGATCTGATGGATTTCAGATCACACGCGATTGGGAGGGCGTGGCGGTGGGCGCGGCCATGACGTCACACGGCTGGTTCGCCCTCATTGGCTGAACCGCCGCCGTGATGTGGCCAATGCTCGGCCGCCGCACCAAAAACGTGTCTTTTGGCCAAGGCGGTCGCGCATTGTGGCTTGTGCGCGCGCACGCTGACTGGGGCCTGCCCCATAGAGGGCTATGCCTTCAAATGTCCCAAATGTGGCCAATGCACGCCGTAGCGCACGCCGCAGCAGCCACTGGGGACCTAGCCTAAGACTTAGTACTGCTAAGTAAATATAGCCATAGGTGTCAGATATACTGTATACTGGAATATCATCATGGCCAGTGGTAAAGGTCTCACTTATCAATACGAGACATACAATGCATTGCTGCTGTAACAAGAAATCACCACCACATGCCCCCTCTTCCCTTGGAACACTAGGCAGCCTTATTTATACACTGGCCCTACCCAGTATATTCCATCAATATTTAAGATCTTAGTTAGGTTTCATTTTGAATTGCAGCGATCATTTAATGACGCCCTTGTTAAAGCAGCAATCCCCTCTAGAAACCTATAGGAGTTTAACACGTATAAAATATCTTTGCCCCATAGCATCTATATATATTTCTAGTGTTAAGAAACATGATTTTCTTTGTTGCTAGCTCCTGGGGATAGCGTGGTAAAATGTAGAATGCATTGGGCTCTAGGGAGAGCTTCATTTTAACCTCTCGAACACAAATGTTTACATCTCCTTAAAAGCAGCATCAAATTGCAAAAATAAAAGCAACTTGTAGCAAGAGGAGATCTCCTAAAAGAAAAAAAATGAAATGCAAAAAAGGGCTCAGTGTAAATCTAAACATTCTGACTGAATATCTGCTGCATTAATAACATAATAAATATATACACATGTATATCAAGTACGTACATACATTTCCTCATTTTTACACACAGTAAAAAAACATTTCACAAATGTACATGTAATCTAGAACTACACATAAATTTCATCAACAAGTTGTAAATAAATGTGACAATAACTACATTAAAAAAAGGTCAAGTTCATAAAAGGCAAAAGTTAACCATTTGGGCCCGTCCGCCTTGGCAGCTGCAAACTAGGATTTAACGGCAGATAGCCTGCCCATTTACCCCTATGCAAGATCTTCCCAGAATTGGGAACGGGCTGGTTCACAATTTCATCACAAATACTTTAGTTAAGATGCTTTTTTTATTTTTTACACATACCCAAACTTAGCAGCAATATCGTACACTTGCTTCTCATGCTGCAGAACTTTTTCACGGTCACCCTCGAACAACAAGGTTGCCACGCACAACTGATTCGGATCAAAGCCTTTGAACTGTAAAATAAACCATGGTTGAAGATGAAAGTTAAGCTACTTTGGCAAATGCCAAGTTTGAGTGAGACAATAACACTAAGGAACTGCAGGATTTCAGGTTACCCAGTCATGCACAATTTATTTACATTGTAAAGGGCTTTTAACACAATATCACACACAACATGTTCAAACCAGTATTCTGCTTATAAAAGAAGACACAATGAAATGCAAAGTGTGAATGGAGCATCAACGAACAATGGACATTTGATGTCAACAGTCACATGCCTATATCTTCCTTTCCCAACGAATGACTGTGGGGTATATTAAATATGGTTGTCAGCTTGGTTTCAAATCGTATGATCCCAGACACATGCAGTTGCGCCATTAGGCCTCAATAAAAAATCTAGTGCGCTTATCACATTAAGATAGAATACATGTTAAGATAGAATACATGTTATGATAGAATACTCATGGGAAATAAAGGAAGGAGAACTGACCCTAAAATTATGGGTATACTGCCATGGGTGCTCACAGGAGCTGGGTTCCAGGTGGTATGCGGGGATGACAAATGCAGTACACTCTCAGTCTTCATGCAAAGGATAATTTAATCACTTTGAGAAAGGTCCACATTTTAGGACCGAAACGTTGATCTGTTATTAAATGATCCTTTGCATGAGAACAGTGAGTGTGCTGTATTTTTCTTCTCCTGATGATAGAATACTCATCGGACATAATATTTCTCTACTGCAACTTCTTTAAGAAATGCACTGTTAGGCTGCTGTTAAGGACTTTACTACATGTAGCAGAATGGAAAAAAAAGCTGTAGACATGGCCAGGATAAGGCATGTCATTCTAATTAGTTAAGCAAAGGGGTTCTGCGGGGAAAAAAATTTGTTAAAAAATAATATCAAGGAAAATATATATGCAATTCTATAATTTTAGGTTTTGCATTTTGGTTTAAATATTTACAAATGTTTCTTTTACTAATATCATGCCATAATGATGGCCTTCAGCCTTCATAGGCGTTACAAATAACCCGTTCCAACAGTATAGATCATATCATTGCGTTGGAACAATTCCATATACAGTATTAGTAATGATATACAGAGAAGAGAAAGGGAATGCATCCTACTGACCTTTAAGAAGCAGCAGCAAAAAAAAAAAAAGAAAGGTCTGTATGTGATTAAGCAGTGCTTGAGGCCAATATTAAAACCAGGTTGGTGTAGATAAACTTAAAGGTATTAAACATCAAAGCAAAACAGGGTTTTCCAAAATCAAATCAATCAAAAATGTCCACAAGATTCACAGATCAGTCTTCATGATCTGTATGTGTAAGGTTTGGAAATGTTTCATTTATTATGCAGAGTTTTAGTGGCCATATTCTTACTAGTGAAAATTGGTTTCTGTGTAGGTTATGGGACCTTTTATTGACCCAGTAGGATAATAGATGCTGTTGCAGATGAACTCTGAAATCAATGCTCAGCCACTCTGACAAATGGCAGTGTACAGTAGGTGGCACAAGAACAGGGAACCCAATTGGAACATACAGGTCATCATATCAGAACGTGAACATGGGAGCAGCTTGACTACTTCCTTGTGACTGGGGAGGGAAGCTGCCTCTACAAGCATGATAACATTGTGTTTATGGGTCATTTGTCATAGTTCAAATGGAAGATTTTGCAACCTGGTAGAAGCTTACAAGACCTAATATTTTGGAAAACCCCCATTTATTAAAAAAAAACAAAAAAAAACTGATAAGGAGCAGAAAGATCTAAAAACACAAACAAAACTGTACCTTTGTGATGTAGAATTTTTTTAACCCATCCAAAAATGAAGTAAAAATTGAGGCCACCTGAGGTTTAAGAGCATGCCCTGCAAAAAATAAATACATGCCCAAATAAATCAAAATTTAAATGAATAAGCTGCTGCAATGATCTCAACACGAAAAACATTTTGCAGATCAATTGTACAGGGGAAGGGAGCCTTCAAATTAAAAGACGCATATGGGTTAGAGACAGTCATGCCATTTAAAGCACCAGTTCCTCATGCTAGTTTAACAACAGAAACTCTCAACGTTTGCACTGTCAGGAGGGCCAGTAAAGCAATGAGCTACTAGCCCCTCTAACACTGGAGGGGTCAATCATACTGTACTTCATATAACTTTTATAAAGAAGAGTTGGTGCTTTATCAATAAACATAAGACAATTGCAAACATCCTTTTCTCAAATCCTATAGCAAAACATACTCCTTGTTTCCAGTCTTCTTAAAATAATCAATAATCTGTGATTCTGTTAACGTGGGGGTTCTCTACTCTAGTCCTCAAGCCCCCTCAACAGGTAAGGTTTTAAGGGTATCCCAGCTTCAGTACAGGTGGCTCAGTCGAAGAGGGGGGTCTTGGGGACAGGAGTTGAGAACCCCTGTATTAAGGGTTAAGATGTTTAACCTGTTGGTTGCCAGAGAGCCACTCTAGGATCGGAGAAGTTAAATGAAGAGGCCTTTTTTTTATTTTACATTTGACTAGAAACGATTCATCAAATTAATTGGTGGCTGCACATCAATTTGATAGAATGTTGACAAATTAATTGTTATTTAGCGATATCTCATGAATTGTTTTCAGGCGGTGTTTTTCTAATGCTGTATTTTACACAATGACACTGCAAACCAGCATATGTAACGCATTATAACACGTTTTGTCCAAACACTTCACATCTAAACAAAGTTATGTAGCGGTGATGACTAGCAGCGTCGAACTGCACCTCTCAGCACCATTAAACGTGTAAAAAACTGCCAACAGATCAGGCATTTAAGTCGAAAATCCTCTTCTAGAGATTTTGCTGGATTTAATTGACAACACCTATATTGATCTATTATTTCATCAAGAGTCCCAGCAGAACTCTAATGCTCCGATCCCTGGTTTGTAACAGGGGTTTAAGACATAGCTCAGTACTCAGCGGCTAATGACTCCTTTACACATCCCTATAAGATGGTTTTTGTTTTGAGTGGATTTACCTTCAAAACTCAATAGGATACACATTATAACCAAAGCACTCAAATGTGTGTCTACTGTTTGTAAAAATTGTATAGCGCTGCATCCCAGGTTGGCACTATAAAAAAAAAAATACATGTATACAGTACATACAAGTGTCATGGTTCCCATCAGGGTCAGTGATGCCACATAGTTACATAGTAGATGAGGTTGAAAAAAGACGTACGTCCATCAAACCCCTCATGTTTAAACCGTTTGTAGATCTATCAGTCAACTTTATTTTGTGGAGATGTCATCAAGAAATAGAAAATGCAGCCACTTAAAGCAGCAATCCTACCTACAAACAATATAGATTAGCAGTATTGGAACCAGTGGGTCCCCTAGAGCTCGGCCACATTCCCTTCTGCTCTGGCCACCACCTGGTTTCTTAGATACTTACCAGTGTAGTCGCCAGTGTTCACCCGGGACATTAAAATGAACGTTGAGTAGCAAGACGCAGCGGATTACAGTGCAGCTTCTTCTTGGCCTGTCGGACCCCCAAGTTGTGGTGTGCATGTTGAATTCCCTGAAGGGATCTTTAACACCGGTAACTACATTGTTAAGTATCTCTGGAACCAGGAGAGTCCTCAGAGCTGAAAATAATGAGGTTCAGCTCCAGAGGACCCATTGGTTTCAATGCAACAACAACAACAACAGCAACAAAATTAAGACCCGATTAGGGGGGATTGCATTACCTACAGATATAACCCACAGGAGAGAATCACATTTGGGGAAGGCACAACGGAATAAGTGGGGATCAACAGAAATGAATACTTGCAAACTGTCAACTGTAATGGTTCTCTGTTCCTTAAACAATATAGTTTCACACTGGCGTGCGTTCCCTTTCCAGAGAGAAAATCCCATTTGTAATGCTGCTTTCATAGCTCAGGGTTGGTTTATTAGACATGGTGATTCTATTACTGCACCTGATCACATCACCCATTAAAGACCAGAAACATCCCTGTTCAGCAAGAAACAGTCACATAGAATACCTGTTCATGCTTCATAAGCAAAACCTTTTCAATAGGAAGTTGAAAGTGATAAAACAGCTGGTTGTACCTATTGAGATTAATATCAGTATTTAGAAAGACGCCGCTATGTTCCCTAATAACGTGTATTTTGTTACAGAATATACCGTAAGCATTTTTGCTTGTAATTCCAATTTTTTTTTTAGCATTCTCTAGCAAAACTATGCAATGTAATTACATTATTGTGGATATGTCATTTAATTATTTCATTCAGGTGCCACAATTGACTGGTAATTGCGCTTATTTCAAAAGTGCTCCGTCAATCTTACAATATGTGAAAAGCTGAAAAAATACTGTGAAACCTCAATCATAGATAAGGCTAACATACCAAATAAATATGCCACATAGCAAAACAGTTCCCATGTATTGTGCAATATTCATTCATAATGTTTAGATTGGTATAATACAGAGCTATGACAACATAGAATCAAGAAATCAAATACTGTAGTTCCAATGAATCAAATGCCACTTTCGATTGATACTACTTCAAGATATCAAAAGAAATATTAAATGCATTCCCCCATGCTTTGGTTACAAACAATGTCACACTAATGCCTTGCAGAATATTGTGCAATCCTAACCTTGTCCCAGGTTATAATATATGCAAAATTATAGTACCAAAGTGCAAAATTTTAGTCCCTTGTGCTTTTACAATAAATTACATATTGATGGATAATGGCGAGAGTATATTCTTAATGTAATGTAAATGCCGTTATGTCCAGGTATGGCCGCACTAAATCCCATTTTAATCCCTTCTGACAGACAACCCTATAAATTAGACCTTTAATGGTACAATAATAAATTTTCCACCATTAAATACAGTCTTTCAAGGTATCTATTCCAATCACTTTTAATTGTGATTGGCAAAAAACTGTGACTGACTGATTGAATAAGCCCCTAAAATAAGCGTGTGCACCAAGGGATGATTGTGGTGTAAAATACCACCGGGCCATATTTACTAATTGAGTACTGTCTTCTGTCGTAAGACACCATACCGTACATTCACGTGAATCAGCTGGAAGGTGCACAAAGTGCTCAGTTAATATGGGTCACAGTGCTCTTCTACAGCTTTAAAAACTTGAAGATCAGGTAGTCACAAGATGCAGAGATGCAGAGCACAGCAAAGTCATAGGATTCCATAGGACAACAGCGGTATAATAAAAAATATACTTTATTCACACATCATGGTGCAGACAGGAAACGGGTGCAAAAACCTCCATCTCTTACGCGTTTCACGCCGGTATGGCGCTTCGTCAGAGTATAGGTAGGTGTGCCATATTCTTCCTTTTGTAGGGTTGCTAATTAGCTAGATTTGCCATCGGCCGCCATAACCGGAAACCGGAAGTTGCGCGGGCAGGCTTCTAAACCGGATGTGACGTGGCGCCACTATTGGCGAGACAATCTTATTTTAGCCTTCAGTTGCCATTACCGGAAACCGGAAGTGACGCGGGCCGGCTTCTAAACCGGATGTCTGATACGCCAATACTGTATGTCCTCATTCCATTGCTTTGATAAATATGACGCTGTTTGTTTACACCGGATTTGTTCACATTTGCAGCCATGAGACTTTAATAAATACAGTAGGCCTCTTAAGTGTTGAACAGCACATGACAGAAGTTAGATTTTTCTGTACTTTATTTTTTTTCCTTGATCACATACAGTAGGGGTCCTAAACTCCTGTCCACCAGACCCGACAACAGGTCAGGTTTTACGGATATCCCAGCTTCAGCACAGGTGGCTCAATCAGTGGCTCAGTCAAAGACAGCCACTGATTGAGCCACCTGTGCTAAAGCAGACAAATCCTAAAAACCTGACCTGTTGGGGAGTCTTGAGTACTGGAGTTGAGAACCCCCGACATACAGGAAAGTGTCTTTTTACTAATTGAGGCTTTGGTGCTCAACTCGCGGCTTGTAATCACTCCATGGCACATTAACAAAAAAACATTTTGACGGTTAAAAAAAGAATTACACATTGATTTTTAAATGAGTTGGTTAAGTTGAAGTTCTAATTCTGTTCTAACATTTTTGAACTGTTACATTAGGAAGTAGATATCCACTCATTGCACTTTTATTTCAACCAGAAATGGTTACTGTTACTCAAAGGATCTGTAAGTTTGGTGGGAAATCAACTTACCAAATTGAAATTGTGCATTGTCCATAAGGCGAATTGATGCAGGAGCACATCTCTGTAAGAGAGGAAATAAGAAATAAGACGCATGCAGACTTAAAATGAAAGAGCATTCATAATAATAGCCAAATATTACACTATTGCATATTAACCATTTTGCAGCCAGAGAGGTCTGCAACGCACTGCTGCTTTATAATGTACAACAAACTGTAAACAAATTCCTACTTTAAAAAGCTTAAAAACTATTTTGTACCTTCATTTGTAAAACTAATATGAATTATTTACTACACATTGATAATCGTTAGAAATGAATTAAGATGATCGGATTATTATGTTAAAATCATGTTTAATAGGTTTTCTTTACATTTTCGGACATGTTTTTAAACACTGTACTCTAGATCAGCGGTGCGCAAACAGGGTGGCGTGCCCACCTTGACAGTGGGGGGCGCGGGGTTTACAGAGGCCCTGCGCGCTCCCCGAAGGAGGAACTTAAATTAAGTGCCAGGGAAGCGGCGAAAGCCTCTGTAAACCTTACTTACCGTGGTTCAGCCGACATCTGAAAACGCGTCACCATGGCAACGCAGCGTCAAATGAGGCCGCGGGGTCATGTGACGTCGCGTTGCTATGGCAACATGACGTCATGACGCCCAGACGCCGGGAACCGTGGCAAGGAGGAGGGAGGGGGGCGCGCGGATAGCAGGTCTGCCTGGACAGGGGGAAAAGATTGCGCACCCCTGCTCTAGATCTCAGTGTTCTTATTTCGTGACGTTACCTTAATATTGTACCGAGCTCTGTAGAGAACTTCATTTTAAACTCCAAGACACTTAATATTTCAAATGTGTTGATCTCCTGAACAAAGTACGATATATATATATATATATATCTATATATATATATATATATAGATATATATATATATAGCAAATGGAAATATTACTGTATGCTCATTTGCATGTCTGACAGGTTTGCAACCCTGCCTTTCACCATTATCACCCAGTACTTACACTGCAGCAAGGGATTATGGGAAATTACATGCAAATGAGCACAGTGTGCCACCTTTTGCTTCAAAACCATTAAGGAGACCCGTTAAGGTCGAAACAGTTTGTCTGTGGGTGGGTTTTACTGGCTATGCATCTTAACCATGGCTGTGCTCAAAGCTGTGACCATGCAGCAAGCTTAAACCTATAGGGAACCATGTTTGTGGTTTTGAAGCTAAAGGTGGCACTGGGTGCTCATTTGCATGTTATTTCCCAGAATCCCTTGCTGCAGTGGAAGTGCTGGGTGATAATGGTGAAAGGCGGGGTTGCAGACCTGTCTAAGACATGCAAATGAGTATACAGTAGTATTTCCATTTGCTATATGCTTTGCTGCTTTGTCACTTTTTTTTACCCACCATAACTTAACTAAGGAGAGAGAAAAGAGAGAGAAAAGAGAGAGAAAAGAGAGAGAAAAGAGAGAGAAAAGAGAGAGAAAAGAGAGAGAAAAGAGAGAGAGAAGAGAGAGAGAGAGAGAGAGAGAGAGAGAGAGAGAGAGAGAGAGAGAGAGAGAGAGAGAGAGAGAGAGAGAGAGAGAGAGAGAGAGAGAGAGAGAGAGAGAGATCTATATATCGAACACAAAAAAACACAGCATTGGAAAATACGAGAATATATCTCCTAAAAGTAGGTAAAAAAATGACGATCAACACATACATTGGTCCAAATACATACATACATACACACACACACATATATGTATATACATACACACACAAGTATAAGATTACCAAAAAGAAATGCCTGCACCAAAGAACTTCCAATCTAAGATGTTTTGCAAAAATCTGTTTACTATGTTATGGGTTGTGATCACAAGTAGGAAATTATCTTTCCAAGACCGATGCAAGACCACAACTTCTCAGCAAACATTTATCTGCAAAGCAATGACAAACTATAACCAAACTACTATATACTACAGGCCCTGGTGGATAAACACAGGAAACAAAGTGAATGTCTCTTGTGATTTATTGGCCAAGCTGACGTGTGCTGCTGTTTGAGCCACAAAGCCAAACTTGGTAGTCAAGGACCCAGACCTAGTCACATTTTCAGCTTCGATTCTGTGACCCGTAACATTAACTTGGTTCTTTTATGTAATAAATATGTATGTACGCAACACGTGCTGCAGGCGACCTGTAAGAAAAGCTCTGTTTTTCAAACTAACAAATGATCCTCTAGTGTTTTCCTAGACATTGAAAATAATAATACCGCAAACGCACAGACTTCCAGACTCTTAATATAAAAATGAAGCAATGTGGTGTGATTGATATATGACTTTAGACATACCACATCTGCAATTTTTTTTAGAATCAGAACCGTGCCATTGAAATCTTGTGTCAGCAGTGGAATTATTGAATCTAAACTCGTGTCTCTGGAGTAGCACAGAACACAATCAAATATGAAACAGTTTAGGACTTTGACTGCTTTCCCAAATGGTTCCAAATTATAACACAATATGCTGGGAGATTACGTTTTTCTCTAGAGAAGACCCAAGTGGGTAGAAAAATATGATCTGCAAGGGGAAGGGAGGGGGAGAGGAGGGAGAAACAATATGGCCTGCTTTATATTACGTCATTTTAAATTAAAACATTTTATAAAAAAATGTAATCCCCCCCCCCCCCCCCAGCCACATATGTATTTTTTATTCTAACATACCATCATATTTTACGGTTTTCCCATAAAACACACGGATTCATAGTACAGATTGGAGAGTTAAAAATGATATTCATAGTTTGGTCACCGTACACAACGAGATGGAATCGGCTTTCTTTTATTTATTTCATTCACATGGATTCACTGTTTTTTCTTCACCATATTATACGTTCCAGACAACATCCAATTATTATTTAAATAAATAAAAATTAAAAAAACATTATCCAGCAGGAACCTTCCAAAAGAAACGTTAGGGGAGCTTACGCTGAATGTAGGCTATTCTGAAAGCCTTAAAGCTGCAGTTAAAGCAATATCCTACATGTATGTTTTTTTTTAATAAATCAGTTCTGTACTATGAGAAAATACTGTTAGCATTTAAAAAAAAAAAACTTTTTTAAAGAAAATTTTAATGTATTCTAATGTAACAGGCATTTTTGTTCCTATAACAACCATATACAAAGTCACACCCCCTTCCCCTTCTGAAACAGCATCACCTTTTAAAGTCCTGTCTTCTCTAGCAGTGAAACAATTGAATCTAGTGCCTGCCTGGTCACATAATCTTCCTCAAAGAACTTTGGCTGTCAGTGCAGCAGAAGAGGACCCAAGATGCATTTAGTGAACCACCAGTTGAATTTCAGCAATCGATTAGCAACTTAGCTAATTACTCGTCAGGTTTTTTTTTGAGGGGTTTTTTAATGACAACTTGAACTTCAACTTTAAACCTTGGATACTACAATGCTGTAGTCAGTCTAACTTACATAAATGTTTCAGAATCAATAGCAACAATACTACTTTACCCGCCCTTCCCCCCCCCCCCCCCTTACCTTTTTATATGTAAAACACGTGACAATGTATCATTCTACATACTTACCTAAGCTGGTAATCGTTTGGTACTCCTGTTATAAATCCTTACTGTGTGCCTAACAAAATGGTCGCCTTCCAGTTTCAATCAATCCTTCAGTCAGTGTAACTCATCAGCAACAATGTATTCTTCTATGACTACGGTAACCTTATCTATTGTTACAGTTAAACAGAAGAAAAGAGTGCAGTGTAATATTACACTATGGGGTGTGCGCTCTTTTCTTCTTGTTTTTCTGTACTGTACTATCTTTTGGACGCCTGGGTTGCATCCTGCTGGAAGAGAGCAGCACCCTCTGGATTGGACTTTATCCTATTTGCTTGTTGTCTGAATATATGTATATCAACTTGTGTGTGTGTGACATTATTTGATATAATTTTGATTGTGGCATTTGACTTATATAATTTTATTGTTTTATGTGTTACACTTCGTAGGCTCTTTTTTGTGAGCCATCCACATTGGTTTTTCAGCACCCAAGGCTGAGCCTTTTTTTTATATTTGATATATTTTAGGGAATTCATTCGGTATGTCCCCTTGCTTCCAATTAAAGCCTTGGAGTAAATATAATTTATTATTTATATTATTACAGTAGGTGTGTGTAGTCAGCTTGTTTAAGTTGACTATTGTTACAGTTCACAGCACAAACTGCTACTGTAGGAACATTGGCAACAAATGATCACAAAACAGGATATTGTTGTAAATATCTTGCACTGCTGGCGAGGTGTGCGTAAACCTGCTATAGAAATCAAAGGATGCTCAGTATATTAAAACTCATTAAAAATTGCATTGAGTTGAATACATTTTTTTAAAAAGTCACTATTATCGAATACTACTAAAATTATATAAAAAAACAAACAAACAAAAAAACATGATTTGTTGCTTCCCAGAGGCACATCGATTTTTTGTGATACAGTATTTTGCAAAACATCCTAGTTCTCTCCACAAATATTTCATTTGTCAATGTCCCACATTACAGTCTTGAACATTGAAGAAATTATAAAACAGATAATGGCCAGTGACATAAAGGTGTATGTCATATGTACAGTAGTATCCGATAGAGTGAGTTCGGAACTAGAATTTGGGCGGCATTTCGCATGAAGTCCTTTTGACCCTTGTGGGGTAATTGTTGCACTATTGCACTTACTGCTTGTAATGTAATGTTATTTTAAATAATGAGCGACTCCAAGGGTCAGATGCGGTGTTGCAAAGTAAAAAAACAGCCAGTTGATTTGAAGATTATTAGGGGTATAGACACTGGTTCAATAAATGGCAGCACTGCTTTTATTAATGTTTGACACTATAATGAGTGCTTGGTACTTCTATTTACATCTTAATGCACCAGTATCATGTAGCTTTACTTCATAGTGATATATTAAAACAGTAATCTACCCTCCACCATCCCCTCCATCATCTCCTGATGTCATGGCTCTGTATTGGCTGTTGGAGTGAGGCTGACCCTTACGGCCATTTTATTGGCCGTGTGGAAAAAGGCCAAATATACATGGAATCATTGATCACCAGAGTTCAGGGGACAGTGGATCACCTCTAGGGGACCCCATGGTTCAACATACCCCATCCACATTGCAGATAGTCTGCACTATTATATGCTTTTTATTTTCCATATTGCAGTGATTCTGCCCTCCCCAAACACTCCAGTATCCAGGGTTCATTGAAGAGGACTTCGGACCAGCCTCTTAAAGGGTTTTGAGCTGCATTACGTTTATCACTAAATTTGAGCACTTCCACAATATTTCATTGTCACAAAGTCACTTATTATATTATTGCACTTTGTTTATATATTTTCTTAAATAGAGCGCTTGTCACACATATTTTGTTCTTCACTGTATTTTGAACCCAACTGGTCTACTTACTCCTAGGTGACAGCTCATTACCCCGAGATTAGAAGTTTTATTCATGCATTTGTCATTTCTCCTGAAAATCAAATACAGTACTCTGCTCTACTGCTGATTTTTTTTAGATTGAAAGATGAAGAACCAAGTAGGGTCCAAGTTAAATATTGACAGCGATATCTTATTTGGGTTACATTGTGAAGAACGAAAAAGTATTTGCAACTTTTTTTAACATCTGAAAATGTTGCCCTGGCTTTTCTTGGAAGTAGAACACGATTGTCAATCTTATTTCATCTGAATGATATGATAATAGGATTTATGCATACACCAACTTGTCAAAAGCACAACTAAAAGGGTACAGAATAAGGAAGATTAAATAAATGCAAGAGTTCCTCCTTCATGCCTATCATAGGTTTCAAAAACCTACTTCAACCCATTGTCACCTCATACAGTGGTGAAACCGCAGACAAGGATTCTGGGTAGTGAAATGTATGGATGTTCCCCTATGAATCCACTATCACTGTAGCGATTGTATCTAGTACAAGACGAGCAAAGTGACGTTTTCTTCAAACCGATTTCTGACAGAATTAAAGAACACAGTTGCATATGAATAAAAGGTTGAAGCTTTTATATCATCACCTACAAACACCCTGCTTTATATTTTAAACTTAACATACAAAGCAAATACGTGTTTATCAGCACTATCAAAGTGTTCTTTCATTAAGCCTCTGGGGTCATTCATCAATGTCCTAGTAGCTTGGGAACAACGGTGGGAAGAAACGTTTATCTACAACCAACATATATGTAATTAATCACCCGGTACACCCATATTTTCATTTTAGTTTGCAATAAACATTTTATTTTGACTTTTCTGTAGTGTTAAAGTCATAGTGCCGCTTAATAAAAATGTCCTTTACTTTTTATCTTAATTTCTATGCTTAGTTGTTGCAACTGTTCAATAATGAACTATTTTGGAAACCGCTCTAACATTAATTGTTAGTCTAGTGTGATTAGCATATTAAAAATATTTATGACGCGCGTAAAGGTAAAAATTATTTGCAATTATTGAAAAATGTAAAAAGGCAGTGCTGCATAGTACAGAAACTAACGAAGAACAGTGGGATCTTTAAATGTAGCCGATTTTTAAACATTATTAAAATATAGTATTTATAGCATTTCTTTTTTAAACTTTTAACATTCCCATGGTAAACAGATGCTTTGGGCGGTTTCTACAATCTTTATTTCGTGTCTTTTGGTGAGTAGACCGTTTGTCCTCAAAGCTCCTTCCTTTGTTTGCAAAGTAATAATTATGTCATCAGTAATCAAACAGATATACATAAGTAGCGGATATGCTTGAATCCAGTGTTCCCGGAGAAATGCAAATGCAAGCTACAAATAAGTGAAATTGTTACTTTATTGATTCTTGGGACACAGTACCATGAAGTCCCCTTATAAAGGGGCAATCCCTTCTAGGACCAAAGTTAACCAATTACACTTGACATGTTTAATGAACTACATCTCAGTAATTGATCATTTTTTTGTTTTTACCCAAATGTGACCTCTTAGTATATTTAATGTATTCTTTAATGTTATACTTGGGAGGGGTTTGATGTCCTCTGGTTACTCCCTTTTGTGTGATGTCACTGTGTGATCAGCAGGTGCTCGTACAGCCGGACCCCCCACTCCTCACCTCCAGTTAACTTTATTGGTGCTCTGATAAGGACAGGGTGGGCTAAGGGTAAAGAAAACACTTGATTGACAAACACAGAGGGCCCCTACGAAATTAAACTGGCCACCTTTAGAAGTGCCAGTCCGTGCAAAATCAAGCTTGAGCTAAACCTATAGTAAAGAGGGGTCGGGTGCAAATTGAACTCTAAATGTTTTCCAAAGAAAACCATCAAAATGTACGCAATTAAGCATTTTAGTTTGAATAGGTTCCCCCACTTCTCACTCATTTTCAATTTAGTAGCTCTACCCTGCCCTTTTCTAGTTCCATGATGTACTGCTAATATATAGCATGAATTAAATGTATGGATGTCTATTAAGAACTGTGTTTCTAGAAATGTAAGTAGGGGGCAAAAGAAAAATGTTGGTTGAACTCCTATAAAATGTTGCTGAATGGGGCAGTATCAATAAAAATGTAATTATTGAGCAAAAAAAAAATGTTACTTGGAAGAGTGCTTTCATTTTGATCATTTTTATTTAGCTTCCTACATAATACTAGATTTTAACACCTTGGATGCTTTGCAATGTGTTGCAAACTCCATATTGTTAGTGGTTAATGGCAGCCGCTTAAAGGGTTTAGTTGCCAAATGGTTAATACATTGGGCAGATTCAGTAATTATTACATCATTAAATAAATAAATTATGTTACCTTGTGGTATATGTTTCTATTCCCTTACATGGTCTTTGTGAGACTTCCTGGCTATAAATCTCATTTATAGATGTGCTTTATAAGCCTCTGTGAAGTTACTGGAGAAACCATACTAGAAAACATGGATGTCTAGTTTTTGTTTTAGAATTCTATTAGTTTTAATGTTATAGCTTTTTAATAATTTAATTTAACTTTAATTTGTTTTGAGTTTTTGGTCCGGATTCACTAAGCTCCGTTAGCCTATTTAATGGCCATTAACCACAACGCAGTATTCACTAAAGCAAATAACGTGATGTTAACCAGGATTTACTCCCACTGAAAGCATTGTGTTATGAATAACAGACGTTAATATAAACATTATGAAAATAAGCCTAAATTATATTCGCCCTATACCTAGCCCAGGCGTTGCTCCCAGCCAGACCCAGAAAGAGAGCTTTTGCTGGAGAGAGAGAAAAGAGAATGCTGTACCTACAACTAAGTAATAATCTCAGAAGGACGAGGCAGTTATTGTCCTGGGTGGAGGATTAATCCAGTATTATTAATACAGGTCCCATTAGTTTATTGTAATTTATCGCCATTCATATCCCTCAACAACTCGTCATCAGTGTTGATTAAAGCAATTGATTCTCTCTTGCTTGATGATGAATCCTCATTAAATACTGTATCATCCTAAAATCATCTTTTCCTCTGTGTTCATAACAGAGCCATTCTCACTCATTCTCTCTCTGCCGTTTGTTGTTAAATACACTGCTTATTTTTCTTATGTAGAATGCAGGGTAGGTGTCACAGGGAATGTGGTTAGGCCCCATGGGAGGTGTGTGTGTGTGTGTGTGTTGTTTAACCCCTTGTTAGTCATAGGGGTTAGTAAGTGCCTTACTAGCCTTTCTGGAATGCAATGGGGTTAATCTAGTGGGAGGAACAGATCAACCCCTTTGTAGCACTGTGGCCAGCTCCTCTTGGACTGTCCACGAATAGCTGGCCATTTGGGCTACTAAGGGGTTAATATAGTAACAAGGTGATATAAGTCATTAACTTTTATCATCTATTCCAGCGGTACTCAAACTGGGGGGCAGGAGAATTTTCAGGGGGGGGACGGACGCGGGCGGTTGCAGAGATCCTGCACTCTTCCCCATGGCATTTAAATTATATGAGGCCTCTGCAACTCTCTTACCTTGATTCTGATGCCAAATGATGCCGCGGGGTCACATGGCGTGACATCACGTGACCCCGAGCGTCATTTGACGCTGATACAAGAGGTGATGGGGGGGCGAGCACGGGGGGAGGGGGAGAAGGCAAGGGGGGTGCAACTCTAATAGTTTGCGCACCCCTGATCTATTCTATGGCTGGTAGGAACACCCCATTATTTGAAGATAATGTAGCGTTACCCTGAAATAACGTGACGTTAACCTTATTCTAAGGAGTTGAACTATGGCCATAGTTTTTGCATATGATTACCGTTGAAATCATAAAATATGCTTATTATTACACATTATTACTTCTATTAGAGAAAACATGACACTAAAAATAGCAACACTAATCTTTACTTCATATTGGAGTAAGACTAAAAAAAAGCGATCACTCGTGTTTGTGTGGTCAACTTCAATCATTGTTGCAATCTTTCAACTCTTGTGATTTTTCTTCCCTTGAGAAGAATTAACATGGGCGTCCAGGACACAAATACAATTCTGTAATTATATTGTCGCTCTAAAATTGTATTTTCCACAAACCATGAGAAATCTCGTCTTCTCTTCCGTTTGACCCTTGTCTTGTGTTCACCCTGCAGTTCCACCATTTTGGATGCAAGGTTCAATGACATTGCAAGGCAGATGTGCATCAAAATGACAGAGAAGGATGGCTATCACAGCCTTACTCATTATTCTATCAGTCAGTAGGAAGGCAGATGGCTTGGGTTGTAATTGATTTCTTTTGCTATCAATTGATATGCCAAATTTACAGATTAGAATCTGATCAGTCGCAGGCTGTGCAATAGCCAAAAAAAAAACGAGAAGGTTTCACCAAATAGACCTGCTATAATTTCGCTTGTATACTTAATCCCCCAGAGGGATTAACAATACATATGTAATGTTGCCCTTCACAGCAGCAAAGGGATTAACAAAGAAAGAACCCATCAAAATGTACAACGCTGGGGGAGAACAGAATTTTCTTTGCATAAACCATCATAAAAATAAAATAGAAGTCCTAGTCGATGTTGGTGTTTTCGAACCATACCTCAGCCATGTTTTTTGGTATTAGCAACCAATATTACTAGTATTCAATATTACAACTATATAACTTTCAACAACCAGAAAATAAGCATGCAAACCAATACAGAGTAGGGCGGCATTCTTCCCACTGGCTAGGTCTCCTGCTGCATAGAGAACAGAGCCTGACTCAGGGTGATAAGAACGTGCCTTCTACTGCCCGATCTGAACGCACCGTAAAACCAGTCAAACACTAACTGCAAAATCTGCTGGGTGAGGAATGACTTTCGTGTTATATATCATGGTGCATAAAAAGGAAAGAAAACGGCAAATGTTGTCTAGATTAGTTCTATTTTCTCTAAGAGCCGTGGGAGGCTGAACATTTGTGAAGATAATAAACATCATTTTACAACGTACCACGTTCATTTTCAGGGAAGGTAGTTAAAATAATAAAGCAACATTTTTAAATATGTTACCCTTTATGGAGCAAGATGGGTCCAAACTCTCATAGTTAGGGAGCAAGCAGACCATTTTGTGTTAGTTTTGGACTGCAGATTTGTACAAAACAATCAGTGTTTGTTTGTGTATATTTGTTTCAATTTCCTTTATAGTTTTCATGTGCCTTTGCCTCTCCATATCCTTGCTGGGATATCCTTACTTCAATGGCCTAATATATTTGATGACATGCGGCGATACAAAGTTCAAACAACTTGTTAAATCAGGTTTCTTGCATTTGACACCCACGGATTATATAGTTACATAGTACATGAGGTTGAAAAGGTCCATGAACCTATATTAAATGTAATTTACACATCATGTAGACGGGTTTTAGTCACAGAGAAAGCGAGAAAATAATGCACAGAAATACAGGATTGGAAGCATCGCATAATGTGTGTGTCAAAACTCCTTCCCCAACTGCTCCTATTGACACGCCCTAAAGTCCTAGCTCACACGTGGCAAATATGGAGCCAAGAATCTTGGATACTTTGACATTGACATGCAGCTACAAAGTTGCCTTGGTACATATACCCTAAAGCCTGTATCACTGGTTGTTCCTGATGTGCAAGACCTGTGTAAAAGATTGAGTCTGGGCTCTAGCATTGATAGAAGTTAGTATGTTTAAATAGCAAAAGGTGTTTTTTTTTTTTCCCCTCTTAACTCTGCTGCTAATTGACCAACTGGAATAAGCTGATTTATTGGGGAGGGGGAGGGTCATGTGACTGCATTAGCTGTATATAACTAAGACCCTTCCTGCATTTGCAGGAACTGCATTGCCATGATATAGTGAGCCATTTAAAGTGAGCTTTTTAAGTGAGAAGTTATAGTTAGACTATAGTTTCACTAGAGGTGACTGGTGACTGCATCTTTCTGCAAACTCTTTTACTCACGATAACAAACGCTAAGCTACTCAGATCACACTATGATCCCATGCTTGCTAACCTGCATATTTTAACCCCCCACCCCTTTACAACTTATTTCACTGCAGCCTCTCCCAAAACTGAGTGCACAATACACTGAAACCCTGAACTGACTCTAGCATTGCAATGCACCAAAACATTTGACAATGAACAGGCACACCCATGCTGTTTAGTCTGCACACACTCACGTTGTTCACAACAGCTCCTTGCAGCACTGCATACTTCTGGCATCATGAACCTGCTATGTATTTTAACTTTTTTCTTTCTCCTGGCCTCATGGAGATATTACTCCCTCTATACACTACAAACTCCTCCATCCTGGCCCACACCCAACATCACCATACACCCTGGACTACTCAAAAGCCTTGCACTATCTACTGAATGTTGGTGGAGAACTCTACAAAGCAGCACACAAACCTCTGCTCACTCTAATAGCATACACCACAATTTTACAACCTACAAACAACTACCCAAATTCCTACTTGTACTGTTACTCTCTTTAGCAGGTGATATTGAACCTAACCCAGGTCCTCCCATTTCAGCTCTGTCCCATGCCCCTGAGAATTCCACCTTTAAATTCCAAAAAGGGCTATCTGTCGCCCATATAAACATCCGGAGCCTGCTGCCCAAACTGGACAAACTAAGGGCATGGTGCCTTATGCATAAACCCAAAGCCATCGTTCTTACAGAAACATGGCTATCCCCTAAAACCCCTGATGCAAGTATCGCCATTCAGGGATACTCCATTTTTAGGAGAGATAGGTCAAAGAGAGGAGGAGGGGTGTTATTTTATATTGCAGACACCTTACAATTTACACTGTTAAATTGCCCCCCAAGCCCACCCTCTTTTGAAATTCTAGTTGGCAAAATCTACCTCCCCTTTTCTAAGCCAATCTTGCTTGCTGGCATCTACCGCCCCCCTAAAGCCCCTCTACAATCCCTGACTGATATCACCAAATTTCTTGGCTCCATTTCCTCTCTGAATGAGAAGAGTGAGCTGCTAGTTCTTGGAGATTTCAACTTCAATTGGCTTGACCCTAAAAACCACAAAATCCAGATACAATTGAAGTCACTTAACCTATCGCAACTCATTTCCCAACCCACACGGATAAACCTGAAATCGCATAACCATTCCTTGCTAGACTGGATTCTCTCCTCAAACCCCAGCAGAATCCAATCCTCTGGCATCCTTCCTGACATTTTCAGTGACCATGCAATAGTGTACTGTGTAAGGAAAATTAAAACGCCCCAATCAAGCCCTAAAGTTCTCCTCACTAGAACATTTAAAAACTTTAACCCACAACAGCTTCTGGATGACCTTACCAACTGCCCATGGCACAGAATCGATTTAATTCCAGACCCTGATTCTGCGCTTGACTATTTCCAATCAGAGTTCTTAAAACTCTGCGATACCCATGCTCCACTACGCAAAATAAGGGTACGGGGGGGCCCACCTTCCATGGGTTACAACTGACCTTATTGCACTCTACCAGCTCAGGGATACCTTGTGGAAAAGCTACAAAGTAACTGGCACTACCAAGGTTCTCAATCACTACAGATGCATGCGGAACATGTGCACAAGGCAAACAAGGCATGCAAAAGCACAATATTACTCTGACAATCTCCACCAAAATACAACAAACCCAGCTAACTTCTGGAAGGTTATCAACAATATATTCCAGCCTCCTAACCATCAACAACCAAGTAATATCACTAAGGGGGATATTACTCTGACAGACCCCACTGACATTGCAAATGCATTCAATGATTACTTTGTGGGGTGCACCACTAACTTATTAGCAAAACGCAGCCCAAACTACAAACCTGAATCTCATCCTGGGAGTACCCCTATAGTACCACCCCCTCCCAACACTGCCCACAATTTTCAATTTGGCCCAGTATCTGAAGAGGAGATTATACAAGCGCTCCTCAAACTAAAACTAAGCAGCCAATGTGGATCTAGGTTCCTACGACTTGGTGCCCCAGCCATTGCCAAACCAATTGCGTCCATAGTCAACTCTATCCTGTCTGCAGGCCATATCCTTAAGACCTGGAAAACTGTCAGAGTTGTCCCAATCTTCAAAAGTGGGGACAAAAACACTGTCTCAAACTACAGGCCAATCTCACTTCTCCCAATTCTATCCAAAGTCATGGAAAAATGTGTCCACTCCCAATTAAGCGATTTCTATACCAAGACAAATTTCCCTAGCCAATTCCAATCTGGGTTTCTGGGTTTCGTCCCAAACACTCCACCGTAACTACCCTGCTAAAAGTTTGCAATGAAATCCAGTGTGGAATGGAACGGGGACAACTCACTGGTGCAGTATACCTAGATTTTGCAAAGGCTTTTGACACAGTTGATCATGCTATCCTGCTCAACAAACTCCAGAGCTCTGGAATAGGGAAGCATGCTTTAAACTGGTTTCAGTCCTACCTATCAGGAAGATCCCAACATGTGTCCATCTCAGGCTCTAACTCCAACCCCCTGGATATCACCTGTGGTGTCCCGCAAGGCTCTGTTCTGGGGTCCCTACTCTTCTCAGTGTTCATTAATGATCTTCCCACAGCTTGTAAGGAAGCCTCAATACACATGTATGCAGACGACACAATCCTATATGCACACAGCCATAGCCTCTCTAACCTTCAACACATACATCAGTCTGACTTTTTGAGACTCGAAAACTGGATTTCCCAAAACAAACTGTTTTTAAACACTGACAAGACTGTAACAATGGTATTCGGGACCAAGACTAAATTCTTAAAGCTTCCAGTGACTGAGCTCCTGATTAGAACCAACGCTAACACCACCCTAACCCCTGTCACTAGTTTTAAATACCTGGGCTTATGGTTTGACTCCCACTTAACATTCGGGATGCACATTGATATCCTGACAACCAAGACCTATGCCAAACTAGGGGCACTTTACAGGAACAAATCCTCCCTAAGTCTCCTGGTCAGAAAGCGTATCGCACAGCAGATGCTAATGCCAATTATTGACTATGGAGACATAGTATATGGCTCGGCACCTCAAACCCATCTTAGCAAACTTGACACCCTCTACAGTTCAATTTGTCGTTTTGTTCTCCAATGCAACTACAACACACATCACTGCGATATGCTCAAAGAACTAGATTGGTCATCACTCGAGTCTAGGCGCAAAGTTCACCTTTCCTGTCTTGCCTTTAAATTCTTCATGGGCAAGCTACCCAGCTACCTGAACAAGCTCCTCACCCCTACCACATGCAGCATTTATCACCTGAGATCAGACTCCAAAAGACTGTTCATGGTCCCAAGGCTCAACAAAGTATCCGGACGTTCCTCCTTCTCCTACCGTGCATCCCAAAACTGGAACAACCTACCAAAGACTCTCACATCCATCACCAGTTTAAGTTCTTTCAAATCTAAGGCTGTCTCACATTTTAATGTGGTCTTCAACTGTTTCATACGCCCATAATATATATTTTCTTTAACTGTGCACGCAATGTCTTGTATATAATGTATACCCTGTTCATTTATGTAACTGTATTTGTAACCATGTATTATTTGTTTTACTCTATGCCCAGGACATACTTGAAAACGAGAGGTAACTCTCAATGTATTACTTCCTGGTAAAATATTTTATAAATAATAAATAAATAAATAATAAATAAACTGGGCCCCTGCTTCTATCCTTAGAACCATGTATACCAATTAGCACATAAGGCACAAGTTGTGTAGACGTTTTAGAGCATTTGCTCCTAGGATTAAAAGAATTTAAACTTGTGAACTATATAGAATTATAGTTGTGTACAACATATTCCCCACATCTTACAATATGGGGAAAGCAGTGATGGGAAAACCGTAATAACTTCAATATGAAAATTGTTCTCTACAATTTTCCAACGCCGTCTAGAGCCAGAATAGTTGAAGTGTAGTCATGCGTGCCCAGAACGTACCAGAGTGAATCAGATAAGAGAATTACTTCAAGGATAAAATTAATTATCTTTACATTTCAGCTTAAGTAGTCCAAACAAAGTCTTTCATTAAAGCATGAAACAGAAATAATGTTCTTGCCAATAATTTCGATGGGGAAAGAAATCTTTTAATGTTCAAAGTATATTGCGTTTATCTTCGACAGACATAGTTTGGTCTTTCCAGATTTAATATCTGCTTGTACAAAGGAAATCACCAATCAAAGCATTCTGAATATGAAACCTTCCAAGTCAACAGTGTAGGACAAATAACAAAATGTAAGAACATACTTTGGCCAATACCTGATTTCTAATCTCAACTCCCAGCTCCCATCACAAGACAGCCCTGATAAATCTCACTAATTGGAAGGCAATGCCCACACATTGGGAGGCACACAGTATCTCCTTCTTTACAAGGGCAAGACCTCTAGAAACGTTTTCCCCTTTTAAAGGTGCATTAGCACTCACCTAAAAAACAAATAGCTTGTCAATTAAATTGTCTTCCTTATAACAAATGTAAATCAATAGGCAGCCCCCACCATTACTTGGTACTGTGTGAGAGAACCACTCCTCAAAACTACGAGTCTGAAAGATGACTGCAATCTTCTAAGAGGTATTATATGATGCGCATATCATACACTTGATTCATGTTTCTTACAGCTGATGCAGGCACAAATAACATAACTTTTAGGGTGTGCATCTGACACTTTGCAGGAGATTAATACATATCTTCCCGACTCTTGGGCATCAATAGTGGTTTTCAAGCTCTTCATTGCAGGGATCCATTGTGTCTGCAAATTCTACTGCGTACAGTGTCACGCTCATTGCCAGTGACATTAACAATACATCCTAATCCAGGGGTGGCCAACATCAGTCCTCAAGACCCACCAACAGGTCACGTTTTCAGGATATCCCTGTTTCAGCACAGGTGGCTCAATCAGTCCAAGCTTCAGCACAGGTGGCTCAAGCAGAGGCTCAGTCTATGACTGAGCCACCTTTGCTGAAGCAGGGATATCCTGAAAACCTGACCGGTTGGTGACCCATGAAGACGGACGTTGGCCACCCCGGCTCTAAAACAAAGTCTAAACACTCAACTGAGAAAGTTCATGGCTTTTGGAGCCAACATCAATAAAACTTGAATGGAATAGTTTGAATTTAAAAGCGCCAGAATAAATAGTCATCTAGTTAGGCACTAAGAAAACATTTAAGTCTGGACACCCAGGAAAATGTCAGAGCATTACAATACTAAACAGATTGCTTATTCACAGGGCTGTGCAAACGGTAGCGTGCAAGGCAGGCTACTTACAGAATATGTGGTACAGTTGGCATCCGTTGTGAAAAAGGCCACACTGCCCCACTTCTCCATAAATGACCATTTTACAACCATCGCGTTAATGCCAAGTGTAAACTGTACTCTCAAGACTGTAAATTCACATTGGACAACCACATAAATTGAAATGTTATGTGTTTTTGCCATTACAAAAGCCAAGTTAGAAACTTTTCCTATGACTTTATTTACCAACTCAAATTACACCTCTACTTAAATTAATTTAATACCTGCCTATTTTTATATTGTCCCTCTAAATCCTCAGATGAGCATTGTAACCTATTTAAACACTCCAGTTAATTAATGTACTGTTACAGTACCGCGTTCCAATCATTTCTCTCCATAATAAATTATCGAGCTGTCATAAATTCTGAAGTACTTCTCTATCAGGAGGCAGCAGATACTGCCGTGGCATTAGCTTAGACACCGCACAAAGATTAGGTAGCCTTTTCATTTGTTAAAAGTCAAAAAAGACAATAATTTAAGATTAAAAAAAAACAGACTAAGCAACCAATTAAAAAATATTAGTAAGAGTTGTAAAAGCTCAAACATACTTTAAATATAAGTTCTTTATGGCAAGAATTCCCTTACACAAATGTGTGATGCAATATAGTGTGACAAAGGCACAAAACCTTAACTCAGAGTTTCCTAGTAGCTTGCATTGTTTGCAAGAATGCACACGATTGGCTCTGAATTAGAATAAATAATACAACAGTATATGATTTGATGAATTGTGGAATTCAGTTTGGTATATTTGAAAGATGAAGATGTACATGTCTAAACCCCTTTAGTGCCCCACACACCAAGTTAAAAATGAAAAGGCTCCTTTGGAATATACTCCGCCACAGTGATGTGAACATGCCGGAACAGTGTATTTATCTACATTTTCACCCGGGGGGAAAATAACGCCAGTTTAGCACCAATTTTTTTTAACCAGGGGCCAAAGTAAAAGGATAACAGTAACACAGAGTGCCATTTTTGGTTTTAATATTATTTATCAAAATCACAGTTTCACTTTCTCGTTAGCTACTTCTTGACGAGACCTGTTTTGAAAGCTTATAATGCTCTACTTTTTATGTTTGTACATATATTAATGAGGGACATTACTTTGAGATGGTAGCACCTGCTTGTCTTTTGTTTGTTTTTTAAACCAAAACTAGAGGGTTTCACAGAGATTAGTCGCGGTAGTCCAGTTCTGACACCTCCCCTCCCCCCCGTTTCCATGCAGGTAACTATTGTATCTACTGGACAAGAACACTCGTCAAGTAGACGCAATCAGGGTTAGCCTTGCTTCGGCGGTATATAGAAAGCTATGCCATCTTTGGAAGAGGATGAGGCTTCCCATTGGGTGAGCCTAGCATATTGACATCAGGAGCGCTAGACTACTAGCCAGATACTTTCCAAGTGTTGTCGTCACCTCGGATACAACAAGATACTGTAGCTGAAGGGATGGTGGCAACTTTCATTAAAAGTGAAAGGCTTTATTTGAAAGAGATAGATTTCACCCTTGATGAATCAATAACTATCTATGGAACAGGGCAAAAGTAGTGCAATTCCGGTGCAAAACAATGCACCAGGAGTATGAAATATACAAATTCTATTAGTTATAATAGGATTTTAAAAAATGGTGCACGATTTTTGTCCCAGATTTGCATCACTAAATTCTCTTGATAGATAAACCCCATATTGTTCAATGGTGATGACCGTGTGATTGGAACAAGCTTCACCCACTCTAAAGTCAATGATGTTACCAATTGACCCAATTGTCCCTTTGCATAGCAAATGCCATATGCTCTCACCTGTCTTGCGACTTCTCTTAAGCAGGCTACACCTCGCTCAAAATTGGGGAATACCACTGAACCGTACTTCTGGTAGTCAGGAACTGGTCTGATTTTAATTGTGACTTCTGTAACCACTCCAAGAGTTCCTTAAAATAATGGAGGCAATAAAGGAAATCAACGTTAAACGGACATCCTCAGGAAAAAGATTGCACTCTAACATCTTCCTGTGTGCTCAGTGATCTGTATGCTTGAGTTTTAATGCAACGCGTGAATGGTTGGTGCCAGATAAGAATGTATGTCATTATAAATGTATCTAAAAACACATAGTAACATCTCAATCTACAATAGCCCCACAGGGTACAATATAGAGTATGTTTTCATCACTATAAGAAGTTATTTTATTATTATTTGTGTTAATGTGTTGAATTTCGAAATTATAAGTATGATGAGCAATAGTAAAAATAATTTTGTGAAAAAGTGTGTTTTTCGGTGTCGTAATGTTGTTGCTTAATGCTTGTAAACCCAATAAAAAAACCTGTTTAAAAAAAAAAAAAAGTTATTTTAGGCATTATTAATGGCACTGGGGGGGCAGGGAGGTTGATTTGTAGTAAATGTGTCATAGCAACATTGTACAGTATGTGGGATATGCAATAAAGTATAAGCGCACACCCATGAAAAACTCCATGGCCGTCTATTCAATATGTTATGAGGCCGTCTCTTTCCTAATGAGGCTTTGCAGTGTTTAGGGAGTGAAGTTTCCAAACCCCCATGAAAACTAAAACAGCGCATTATATACAGTAATAATGAATATTTCTATACTCTCCCAACCTCTTACAGACAGAAAATTGAGCTCAAGTTTCAGACATTTGCAGTCATACTGTCTGTAAATGTTATTTTGTGTGTTTCTTGCCCTATTATCCTCCAAGTCAGAGCAGTTAAAAAATAACAAATAAAAAATGATCACAATGAAAGTCAACTTTATTAAGCCCTTAAGCAGTGTATCAACTTTCCTCTAGAACAGAAAATTACCGGTAAGCTTCAAAATGATGTATGTGCTCAAGATACCAAATTAATTTGAGATATATACAGATATATCTGTGTATATATATATACACACATACATACACACATATACACATATAACACATACATACATACATACACACACACACACACACACACACACACACACACACACACACACACACACATATAATAGAGCTTATGTGGTTTAACCACAAAAATGAAATGCTTTAAAACCGTGAAGCTGAAGGGTTAAAAAAGGTTATAGTGACATTACTAAATGTTATCCACAAGGTCAATGGGCTATAAATGCCACTGTAACTATAAGAAGGATTTAAAAGCGCTGTAAACATTATAACTCTGCTGTAAGATATACAACTGATGTAATTGTATTATACTGCAATATACCTGTCAACACTATAAATTGACTAGATCTGAACTCCTCTGGAAAAGAAAAAAGTTTTGCCACTTCAAACTGCATCTCGTGTTTGTTTGTTTTTACCAAAATGTATGGAATGGATTGGTTTCTCAGTTTGGAAATCACTATTTAAATTTTTTTTTTTAAATAAAGTTCTGTCGTTATAATTCCATTTTTTTTTGGGTGGTGTGGGTAGAGATAATGGCTTTTAACATCTCCACTTCTCTTGTAGCCAAAGATCCAGCAGGCTTCAACCCCCTTAGAATACTTTCTCCTCTCAAGGGGAAGTCTATACAGTTTCCGGAGTTATTGTTAGAGCCCTTTGGTCATTTCCTTGCCGTTCTAAGGTCTTCTCACCTTGTCAGTTTTTTCTGCACCCCTCCACTCATAGGCCTGCTCCTGTTCCTCTAAGTAGTATCTACTCTGACACCTTTGATGTTAGTAGAGCACACTCTTTATAGTGTGTTGGTAATCACAGATCAGTCTTTGGTGCTGATGACTCACTCCATGATTGTCTTTTTTGAGCAGTTACATTGGTATACAATAATCCCTCATCTATGAATGAAGGATTTCATGATAACAACTAGTGTGGTGTACTGCGGTCTAGCGGTGTATATTGTGTATGATTGTTTAGCAACAATGATGCCTCAGTGACACTGATATCATGACATCCAAGACATGCCGTCCTCGTACAGCATGAAGGCACGGCGTCTGGGAGGCACACTGGTGGGTGCGATTATGGAGTCATTATTGTTTTGTATCTTGGCAATATAAATATTGCTTGTGGTATTCACTGAAAGGTGGGCACTATTACTGATGAAGGGGCTGGGTACCGAAAACGTCTCGTCTCATGCTGAACCTATTAAGCATATAAACAGTTAACAACTTGTTGCATTCCAGATACCCATGTGCTGCATTATTTACCTTCTACATACACTTTGGTTCCTGGTTCGGAGTACTGGGACGGCCATGGGAAAGAGCACAAAGGTGAACATGTCCAATAAGTGCTGCTCAGAAATGTGTGCTACTTCCACATACTACTACTACTGAGTCTTTTTTCTCCGTAAAAAATTATTTCTAAAAGTCAGACTTATGGAGGTTCTCCATATGAAAAATAAAAAGACACCTATATGATATTAGTTCAGGCCCCAGAAAGAGGAGGTACCGCAAAATTGCTACAGCAGTCAGAATGACTCCTAATTGTTTTAATTCAGGGTTAGAAGCTGATAAACAGCAGAACAGATACCACAGAATCGATATAGTCAATTAACAGATCTTAAATGTGGTAAACCAATAAAGTTATGGAAGGCAACAAAAATCCATCACTGTGCATAATAAATACAATTGATGCTAAATGAAGTGCATCCACATCCCACACGTATGTCCTTAAGCATAATCCTGGTCTCTTTTGCATTATATTTACATGCCAACAACCAGCATCTTGCTATCTGCAGTGGAGAGACACTATGATGTTTAAGAGACTGGCATATGCATGGGAAATGTGTTTTAGACATGTGGATGCAATCCGGAGTCTTTAAATAACACTGAAAAACTAGTCAAATAATTAGGAGAGATGTTACATGACCTTTGTTTTAACATCATTGCAAGAGGCTGGTTATATAACGAAAGTTAGCAGTGCTCTCATAATAAACCCAATAATAGCTTAAGACGTTATAAAACACTTTGGTTTAATGTTAATATAATGGGCACTGTTCCATTTTTACATTTTAGCAGTTTAAACCATATTTTTACAAATGTATCATTACTTTCACTTTTCCCTTCTAACCAAGGATCTCACAAGCAAATCCTCCAACACTATTGAAAGCCATGCAAAACTCCTAAACTATGGATATCTTTGGCATTTCTGCAATATCTCCGCACAAACCCTAGAAACTCTGGGATAATTGCAAGATCAGGTGATCATTTTAGTATGAACACTTAACTAGCCTCTAACAACACAGTGCGTTTTATGCTTCCGTGGAGAAATTGTCCTTCAATGCCACTCCAGTAATCCACAACTGCAAAATTAAACACAATCACTAATAGAACCTTGTGATTTTTTTTTTCCTGTTTTACCTTCAGATCCCATAATGAAGTGGTGGATATCAGGTCCGGTGGACATTCTAGGCCCTTGGCAGCTTTTTTCGATGACACCTTTGGGGGTTACCATTTTTATGTGAACAACCTGCAAAACCAACAGTAACAAAGGTTAAAATACCAATAGAACATAACAGTGCAAAGACAGTACACTGGAAGGGACAGGCTTGGTTTTGAAACCTCTGCACCCAATTATGTTAGCTATGAAGAACTCTCATGGTAGTCCCATAAATGGTATTGTGACCTGCATATGATCAGACATGGTGAGGTAATGACAGAGTCAAGTAAACTATTCATGAATTCATGGGACTCCCTCAGCAGTAACTAGAACTACTGTAGTTTCTCTTGGAATATGTAAACTACTGGTGTAGGAGCGAGCGTAACTTGTCCATGACATTGAACGTAATATGTATGCTGATCTGCCGTTTAGCCATAAATGTACAAAGCTATTAAAAAGGTATCTTAACTCCATTGCTGCTACTGCTTTGCAGTGTGTTGCAGGCCCTACCGGCAGCAAAGGGGTTAAAATGGTTAAATAACCATTAAAGTGGTCAAGGAGGTGAAGCATGTTTAAGAGATTTCCCTTTAAATGCAACTGTGATGGCTCCTTTAAGATCTCGTCCTTAGTGTCCTCCATCATCTCTGCCAATTAAAACATCTCCTTTCCCTGGGGATACAACAATTGATTACTCATTTTTAACCTTCCTTAAATGAGTCACTCCGCAGGAAAACATTCAGATACAAGGCCCCAAAGTTCTAAATGCATTTATCAATGCCTCCACCGTGACTTTTAAAGATGGTAAAGAGAACATATTTCCATACTCAATGAAATGTGCAATTACTTCAAAAACATGAGAACTCAAACCATTGTTAGAAATATTGATCATTATTGTTATTTTTGTAAATATATACCAAGCAAAGCATTGGATAGCAAAACGATCATTTCTACGAGATAAAAGATTAACTTTTTTTATTTTTTTTATTTACACATCTGTAATAACTAAAATGATAAATATCAGCAGAAATAACTGTGGGCCAGCATCAACAATGAAATAATATCTGTAAACGGAATAACGGGTAACCGCGCCTCACCCCACCCCTCTCCCTTATAACTAGGATAACACCTTTAAATACAAATACTTCCACAAAAACAAGGAATTATGCATCCTTATTCATCAACATGCTATGGAGCTGTATTCTCTGGACTGAAGAATGTTTTAGTCCCGTTCAAGTTCTCTCCAACAAGTGGAAGACATTTTCACAGCATAATAAACTGGGTACTATGATACTAAGATATTTGAGTATATAACAAATGCACTTCATGTCGCTATATTTTGTCCACATCCTTAACTGCCAAAATGCAGGCAACATGACAAATTATAGGTCAGATTGCAATGCCCTTTGAGAACAACGTAACAGAGTAGGTGCTGCTCTCCATCTAATGCAGCTGATCTATAACATGCCCTTATGACCCCCTAGCCCCCCAAAACACCAATACAAATATTCATTATATACAGAACGAAGCAATTGGGACAACATTTGTACAAACCTAACATTTCAGGCACATGAAGGGATACAGATTTTGGTTACAGTAAAGCCCAGTCTTAGATGGGTCATTGTTTGTACAAATTACTTTGCCTTTCTTTGTAATGATCAAGTCCTTTCTTATAAAAACGAACTAAATATTGATTGCTTTTGTTTATGTTTCTTTAAACAGAATCCTTATCATTGCAATGTTAAAAATGCTTCTGCATCCTTTCCTCAGTTAGGTTTGAGCTTGGAAGCAACATGTCATGAAAGCAGTAGATTAACCCATTACAATGGCTTAAATGATAGATCTTTCACTTAATATAAATGCTAATAAACATGGCTGAGTGAGATTTGGACTTTCTTTACGGAGAACAGACCTAACTTTATACACATCTGAGAGACAGATGTGTATAAAGTTATACAATACACCACGCTCATTTTCACAAGGTCCAAAAATAGCTTTCGCATCACCCTTTAATGCTGACATTACCAGAGAGGTGCAAGAAACAGTGCAAGAGAAGGAAATCAATAGAGGGAGAGGGGAAGGGTGAGAGGGGAAGGGGGGAAGAGAGGAACATGGGAAGAGAGGGAGAGGAATAGGGGAAGAGAGAGGGGAAGAGGGGAAGAGGGGAAGAGGGGAAGAGAGAGAGAGAGAGAGAGAGAGAGAGAGAGAGAGAGAGAGAGAGAGAGAAAGAGGGGAAGAGAGAGAGAGAGAGGAAGAGGGGAAGAGAGAGAGAGGAAGAGGGGGGGAGAGAGAGAGAAAGAGGAAGAGGGGAAGAGAGGGAGAGGAAGAGGGAAAAAGAGGGAGAGGAAGAGGGGGAAGGCGAGAGGAAGAGGGGAAGAGAGGGAGAGGAAGAGGGGAAGGTCGAGAGGAAGAGGGGAAGAAAGAGAGAGAGAGGAAGAGGGGAAGGTAGAGGGATAAGAGAGCGAGAGTGAGAGTAAAGCTGGAAATAGATTTCAAAAGATATTGGTACCAAATACCACCGAATATTTTAAAATAAAATCCAGTTACTCTCACTAATTTAGGACAGAAGTTGTATATAGCTAGATCCGTAGACATGGGAAAAGATTAGAAAGGAAGTAACATTCTGTACAATGTATATATATCCAAAGCATTTTACCCAATTTAGGAAACCGTTTAGACGTGAGAAAGAAAACCCCCAGAAGTGCATTACCAGATCTTCAATGTTTCCATAGATGTTCTTCTTCATGCCGGACGCTCTTGTTGCTACCCAGCCTCCCAGCGTGCTGAACTCCATGGAATCCGGCTCATGGCCCGTACAGTAACCACTTTCCCCAAGCTAGAAGATCGGAAAGGACACCCATTTCATTTGGCAATCCCACCTAAAATCATACTAATCAAATGGCAGCAATATGTTTAATGGGTTATATCTAGATGTCCGCACAAAAAGTTAATTTTTTTTTATAAAACAGTTAATGTCATTTGTTTTTAAGCCATTGTTCATTTTGTTGAGCATCTTTTTCCATGTGAGATTCCTTCTCCATGAGTAGTCATCCCACCATTATGAGCAAAATACGTACCGCTGAATGATTTTGCCATTCACACCTTTCTTATGAAGCCCATTTCTGAGGTAGGTGGTATGTGAGATAAGTTGGCACTTTGAAGTTCCACCAGAAATATAGTCATTGAGACGGATACAGAAAATTATTTTCTATACAGAAAAAGCTCCAGTATTCTTCTATTTTATAAAAAATATGGTTATAATCCTTTTTTGTGGGCCCTCAGTCGCCCTGGAGAGGTGTAGAGTCGGCAGCACCCCAGTGCCACTCCCTTTCCGGAACGCCCCATTATGTGATTGGTCCTCAGCAATTACATAATCGTAACATCACCGCAGTGGCATGAAATTAAGAGGAGGATCCCCCCTTCTTCCATTCAGATTGTTTGTCCCTGTACTTCGACGGTGAACACAAAGGCATATACTGCACCGACACACTTTATTCGAGCAAATACCCGGTATGTACCTGGCAGATACCTGGAATGCACCGCTCCTCACCTCTGACAAGCCCCGTTGCATTTGCCTTCCCAGCCTGGGTTCATGCCTGGCTGATGGGCGGCTGATCTGTTAAATGAGGATGATTAGGATTTAATAGGCTGCAATGCTTCGCGTGTCTACCAGATGGCATAAATTCATGAATTGTAATGCAGTGTATATATATATACTGTGCAGTATTGCAGCCAGCGGGAATAAAATGCTTCAATCCCTGCCTGAAAAATAACTCAATGTACTCGGGCAGAAAACAGTCACAAACCTCAATACACCCGGGTATACCCGAATTCGTGGGACTAGCCAAGCTCGAATAAAGTGTGTCGCCAGTGTATGCTGTGTCAAAATATATATTTTTTTTTATAATCCACTAGAATGTAAATATAATCAAATATATTTTTTGTGCATTAGAAAAAAGTTAGAAATGAGCAAAGTCGTAAATCTTGCAAATATTATTTCTGATGCTAGAAACTATGTATGTATGTATGTATGCATGCATGCATATATATATATATATATATGTATGTATGCAGTGCCCACAGTGTACTCAGCACTTTACGAAGACAATACAGTACAGGCAATTATAATACAATAAGCGCAACAAAGTCAGACAATAGGATAGGAAATCCCTGCCCTGGAGAGCTTACAATCTAATTCACATATAATCAGTGGGATAATATACGTCACACACACAATATACAGATCAACCCCCTTATAACACTGTGCTTGGTGTCCAAAGAATCACATCGCGTTATAAGCGGATCGCGTTAAAAATAATGCTCAAGTGTATGCATTGTACAATAAAGTATGTAAGACACTAATAATCGTGTTGTAAAGTATTCATAAATACGAAAATTGTGAGTCACGCTTGAATTGCATTATAAGCAGATTCGCGTTGTAACGGATCGCGTTATAACGGGGTTGAGCTGTATAACTTCACCTTGTTAAAATCCAAGTAATATCTGCACATTGGCCATTTATATCTATTCAATGTTTCACTTACTTACTTTTGTGTCTGAGCCATAGCCCATCATTAAAAAAGCTTTCTATCAGGACAACTGGTTTTCAATATGGATATGCATGTGACCCATCTCTTGGCTATTTCACTATTTGAGGGAATGACCTAGGCAGGGGCAGAAGGTTAGCGGTAAACACACTAGTGGTAAATCATCTCTGAAGTTGGGGAACCTAGTTGAAGATGTTGTGCCAGTTCCCTGTGACTTCATTACCTCTGCATTGTGCACCAAATGTAGATTGGAAGCTTTAAGCCAGAGATTTATTTTGCTATAAATTCTTGTTCCTAGTTCTACAGTATACAGCTTCTTTGCCAAGCAGGTATAATGAGTTGGTACAATACTCGCTTCAAACTGGTCTAGTGAAGCATCATTAGAAAAGTAAATACTCTTACCTTATATTTACATAATATGCACTACTATTGTGGTTTGCAGCTACAGTTTAAGTATTCAGAACCACATTTACTCCAGATCACTCCTCGCTCATCCAAACTCTAATGTGTAAATGTCTATAAATGTACTCTCATCATACATATGGAGAGCAGACTATACCTAAAAATACTGCTAACTTCATCTAAATACTTCCAATAAATAAAGCACTTAATCTCTCATTCCCTTCCCTCTAATGTGATATGCAGCAGGCCTGTAGAAAATTTGAGCAAATTGCATGCACTTAATTCTCTCAAGGAGTGATGTGTTTTAATGTACGGCCATCTGGTTGGGCTTCCTGTACGCAACAGCATCATCTATTAGTGATGCAGATCATGCATTCCTGTACATTAAAGAGTCACTTGTTTCTCATTTTTCTATATTAGCTTGGCCTTGCCATCTGTACAGCACCTGAGTTGGAATAGATGCCCTTAAACTGCAACAGAGCCAAGCAGTCCCGTTGAAATCATTTTCAAAGCTAAGCAATCTCGCCTCAAATGGTACAGACTCGGCCATCTGCGGATTCTGAATTCACTGTACACTGGGCTATCAATCAGAGTTAATCAATTTTGGTTAACCAAGAACTTCGGTTCTAGTAATAAGTTAAGAAAAGATGTAAAAAGCGTCAACTATATCTATACCCATTTATCCAAACGTATGAGAAGTAAAGAAATCAGTGATTTAACGATCCAGCCACACACAAAAATACAAGATGTCCGACCCAATGTTGTTCTCTCCTGCTATTGTTACAGCGTGCCCAGCATGACCATGAATAAAACTGCACCTCTCCGTTTACAATTAGCCAAATCTGAGAAACATCTTGTACAGCGCATGCTCATTTATCCAAATGTGGTAAAATTGCACGAATATTGGAGAAATATACTTACAGGGATGACATAAGCAGTTCATTATTGCATGGTCACTGAGCTTCACTTAAAAGATTTTAACATTCAGTATAAAGGTTTAGATCTGACCACACTCCGTTTAGATAATTACAGTGGGTGTAGCTTTCCTACGTAAAACTTCTAGTACAGTTCCAAAGTGCGGGGAAACAGTTTCAGGCGAGGAGAGTCCTGCTTGTGCAGCCAACACAACATAGACAAACGAATTCTTCAAAATGCAGGTATCCTCTAGGACAGAGGTACAAAGTAGAGCTCTACTCACAAGTTCACAATGCAATTCTCCATGTAGTGTAAAAGCCAAGAACAGAGGAGAAACAATGTTTTAGGCCCCATATGGACCTTTCACATGGGACCTGAAACATTGTTTCTCCTCAATTGTTGCCTGTTACAATACATGAAGAATTGCTTTGTGAACGAGTGAGTAGAGCTCTACTTTGTACCTCTGTTCTAGAGGAGACCTGCATTTTCAGGAATTTGTTCGGGATCCCACTTCTGCCACGTAGTTATTATACAGGGAGCTGGATATCTTTGGTTGCTGGACTATTCTACACAAGACATTTAAACATAATAAAACGGTTTATTTGCAGGTTGCAACCGGCAAATAAACAGTATGTTAAAATGTCATGCGTAAGACTTTATTAGAATAGACCGGCAGCCGAAGATATCCAGCTCCAAGATTTCAACATTCAGCAAAACAGCGAAAACACATATACATTTTTTTTTAAGTGTATAAAATATACAGGAAGTACCAGCACTGACAAAATTTGTACAAAGAATATAAAGTATTTATTTATTCCATTGAACGCCAAGTACTCCAACGTTTCGGTCCCCGAAGGGGAACAAACACTTTCAATTCTTCTCCATACCAATCTTGTCAGTGCTGATGTTTAGTGCATATTTTATGCACTTACACCCATTCCTGCAACTACCAGTTTACCTGTCACGGCACTTTTTTTTTTTGAGACACACACTTTTTTTTTTACAGCTTTCTGGACAACAGAACTAGAAACTGCTTATGTCATTCTTGCTGGTTTATACATATATATTCACATGTCTGGATAAAATAATGTGCACAGTCTGATTATTTCCATTCCTTTGTTTAATGAGCATCAAAGTTCCAAAGCACATTTAGCATCTGCTTTAGTTTAAAAGAAAATACTAAATGTGAGAATCAGTTATCAATATTCTTTAGTAAATGGAGTTCTTGGCCTTGTACAGAATATCCCTCAAGTGTTTTGATGTGGTGTATGAGGAGATGAAAGGTTTCAGCAACTACAAGGACTTCTATGAGCTTATAAGTACGATTGGTAAAGTGCTTTATCTTTGAATTGATAAACACTGCAGAATTGATAGCCTAAGCAAGAAGTGCAGTTCTACCAACAGTGGCTGTTGTAAAGCTTTACAAAATGCATTTACTGTACATCAAGAGCTCTCCAGGATATAAAAGTATTGGGACGATTTCATGGTGAAATATGTGATCAGGATAAAAATGATGAAAACGTAAAATTACATTTGTGGCATTCTAAAGCAAATAAAAATAACACTTATGAGCACATTCACAGACAGGTCTACAAACCTGCACCCAGGGATTCTGGGTAATGACATGGAAATGAGCACTCACTACTATCGCCTTTTACTTCTTATCCCTTTTAACATAGAGTCCTTATGCCTTATGCCTGCCGTATTACACAGCTGGTCATGCCCAGCCCGGGTTAAAGAATTGCATAGCCAGTAAACCTACCCAGAGACGGCTGTTCCAACCTTTTGGGTCTCATCAGTGTGATCAGGTTGGTTATACTGGCTTTGCAATGTGAAGCTGGTAGCGGCTACAACCAGACTCAAAGTAAGATATGGCGAGTAAAAACGTGCCAAACCCCCTCCGCCACACAGCAAATAAAAATACCACTTTTTGGCTTTCTACAACAAACCTGCTTTATAGGGCAGACCTGACCATGGCAACTATACAACAGCTGCTACATTATTATCTCACTTTGGGTTGAGTGCATTACTAGCTCTTAATGAGAGCAGCATGTATTCTATATCATATTATATTTTTTACTATGCTTTTCATGGTTTGCAAAGCTGCTAAAAATATCTTGTACTAGGAATGAGCTGTTGCTAATGGCTGTTAAGAAAAAAAAATATATACACATTCAAAGCGAGGGGAACATCTATATATATATATATATATATATATATATATATATATATATCGATATATATATATATATATATATATATATATAATTAATATTTAAGAGGTGCCAGTGTCCAGAGTGGGGGTCCCCACTATCCCTGTCTGTACACATATCAAAGAATAGACACTGCATCAAATATAAGAATGTATTGAAATAATGTATTTAACCGAAAGACAAATAATAAATAAATATCAAACATACATCAGAACTGAAAAGCAAAAATAGAAAATACAAATGGAGCAGAGGCAGCGGCCTAATTTATTATTTATTTATAAAATATTTTACCAGGAAGTAATACATTGAGAGTTACCTCTCGTTTTCAAGTATGTCCTGGGCACAGAGTTAAGACAAATAATACATGGTTACAAATTCAGTTACATAAATGAACAGGGTATACATTATATACAAGACATTGCATGCACAGTTAAAGAAAATATATGTTATGGGTGAATGAAACAGTTACAGACCAGATTAAAATGTGAGACAGCCTTAGATTTGAAAGAACTTAAACTGGTGGTGGATGTGAGAGTCTCTGGTAGGTTGTTCCAGTTTTGGGGTGCACGGTAAGAGAAGGAGGAATGGCCGGATACTTTGTTGAGCCTTGGGACCATGAACAGTCTTTTGGAGTCTGATCTCAGGTGATAAGTGCTGCATGTGGTAGGGGTGAGGAGCTTGTTCAGATAGCTGGGTAGTTTGCCCATAAAGAATGTAAAGGTAAGACAGGAAAGGTGAACTTTGCGCCTAGACTCTAGTGATGACCAATCTAGTTCTTTGAGCATTTCGCAGTGATGTGTGTTGTAGTTGCATTGGAGAACAAAACGACAAATTGAATTGTAGAGGGTGTCAAGTTTGCTAAGGTGAGTTTGAGGTGCCGTGCCATATACTATGTCTCCATAGTCAATAATTGGCATTAGCATCTGCTGTGCGATACGCTTTCTGACCAGGAGACTTAGGGAGGATTTGTTCCTGTGAAGTACCCCTAGTTTGGCATAGGTCTTGGTTGGCAGGGTATCAATGTGCATTCCGAATGTTAAGTGGGAGTCAAACCATAAGCCCAGGTATTTAAAACTAGTGACAGGGGTTAGGGTGGTGTTAGTGTTGGTTCTAATATGGAGCTCAGTCGCTGGAAGCTTTAAGAATTTAGTCTTGGTCCCAAATACCATTGTTACAGTCTTGTCAGTGTTTAAAAACAGTTTGTTTTGGGAAATCCAGATTTCGAGTCTCAAAAAGTCAGACTGAAATATGTGTTGAAGGTCAGAGAGGCTATGGCTGTGTGCATATAGGATTGTGTCATCTGCATACATGTGTATTGAGGCTTCCTTACAAGCTGTGGGAAGATCATTAATGAACACTGAGAAGAGTAGGGGCCCCAGAACAGAGCCTTGCGGGACACCACAGGTGATATCCAGGGGGTTAGAGTTAGAGCCAGAGATGGACACATGTTGGGATCTTCCTGAAAGGTAGGACTGAAACCAGTTTAAAGCATGCTTCCCTATTCCAGAGCTCTGGAGTTTGTTAAGCAGGATAACATGATCAACTGTGTCAAAAGCCTTTGCAAAATCTAGGAATACTGCACCAGTGCACCTAATGTTTTTAGGGTACCAAACGCTGTGGCTTCAGATGAAACGTCATGTCACCCCCTGTGCTCCATTGGCAGGATGTCAAGACACCTTATGGCTTAATTTACTTGAAAGGGCCATACTTACCAAGTCATGCTACAATGTGTCTTATAGAGAGTAACACTGCTTAGTAAATATGGCCCATAATGCTCTATTTCTGGGTCATGCTAAATTGGGTTGCTTTGACTTTTGTAGCCAAATATAATACCAAGTGGTGCGTACAATAGATGCATGCATCCAGAGGTCCTAAAACCTTGGTCTGCTTTAAGACCCTTCCGTAAAATATGAGGAAATGTGTTGCACTAGGAAAGTTGCAAAGGGAATTAAATACAAGGGTCACCCACTACTAATTTAAAACTTTATGATGGACACTAGCAGATTTTACTCATGAACAGGGTATGAAGTTCTCCAATAAACAATCTATCCTAACACCTCATTTACCATGATATTTTTTCATTCAGGATCCACTGATTCATTTCCCTGTCGTATTATGCTGTTGGTCACAGAAAAATGATGCATGAATAATGTATAACATATTTTTTTTGTAAGAGAATAAGAATCCCATATTTTGTGAGCAGATTTTAAATCAGGTAAACAAAGAAACAGAGGAACCGTGTAATACTCTTATGCACATTACCTGTTTCTCTAAATCCTGACCAATTATACCAGCTTCTATGTGGGCAGTTAAATTCTTCTCATCTATCCACAGTATCCTGTTCTGTGGAGCAAAAAATACAAGGCATTAGAAAATTTACTGGGGACTTCTAGAAATCAAACAAACATTCAGCAAAATAATATGTGCCATGATTAATTCAAAGGAGAGATCCATATCAGAATTTGCTATGCATTGAAATCTCATTGTAAAGATGAGATCATATAATGTCGTATAGGTCCTTATTTACTCTGCAGCATTCTGGAATAAGAACATTTCTGGTGCTGGAAGGCATCTTATGGCCCATTCAAGCAGAAAACTCCTTAGTAAACAAAAAAAAAAAGACCAGAATATTTTACCCACTTGCTACTATTATTTTGCACCCTTCCTCCTCAAGGATACGAGTTTAAAATAGGATTTCTGAATGAACCAGACAAGATGACTTGTGTTATGGTAGCCTGCAGTATACTGTAAAAAAGCCACTTGATTATACTTCTGCAGGTCTCCTGCCTAGAGAGAGCCTGGTGAGAGCTGGAGGACAGAAAAATCAGGTCAGTAAAGGACAACGGTAAAGAGGGCAGGTTAAAACCCGAAAAACATATTTCCCTTAGTACACCTTTGAGAGTTTAAAACCGAGATACTTAAATTCCCTGCTACTTTGGTTTGCTGTCCAAGAAAGTCTGTTTTTACTTTCTGAAAAGCCATAGAGTAGGTTGATTCATGACATCGTCAGAGCAAATAATTTGAAAGGACCCAGAATATTTGGTATGTTAGAATTATAATTCTATGAGATTAGTACTTAATTTGTGGTATTGCATACTGATTTGAGCATGTTCTGCACAGTCTTTTCTTTTAACGGTCTAAAGACAATATTCTGCACATATAGACACACAGGAGGTGACATTTTGTTGACCTTGCTTATTTCTCAAGCAATTCCTCAAAATATATTCGGAGACAATACAAGGAGCTTTCAAAATAATTATTTATCCCAAGGGCAGTACAACCGACACAGGGTCATCCCTTAGGCCTCAATTATACCAGAAACTGCAAAGCGATCCGGTGATGTCATCGTAGCGACGCTACATGTGCACATGCAGAAGCGATTTGTAGCACTACTGCAGAGGAGAAATGACCAGTTCATCACTTCCTGGTTTGTTTAAGATGCACTGTGATTGGCCTTGCCAAATCACGTGATGCGGCCGTCGCTTGCGAAAAACAAAATCTCAAATCTCTTCATGAGACAGAAGCTTTGCAGTACGTCGCGGCACTACCGTCGCGATTGGCACGTGCGCTTTCATTGCTTCGTTTTGAAGCTGCGCGGCGTGGCGCGCAATTTCTGGTATAATCACGGCCTTAAGGTTGCAGGAACAGATATTTTACCAGCATCAAAGGAAAAGGTTCTTTACAGCGAGGGAAGATAAAGAGGCAATACAAGCCATTTTTTAAATACAGGATTGAAGCAGGGGGTCTCTGGAGCCGAACTCCATTAGTCACCATGAGCAATGAATTCCACCCATTAAAAGGGGCAATCCAAGGCGTTTATTTTTTTTATTTTTCATTTTTTAATACCGGTTTGAAGCAGGGGGTATCCTGAACCCCTTGCTTCGGAGGTACTTACCTCCCATCCTAGCTCCGGTGGGTGCCGGTAGCCACTCCTGGGTTGAGTATATGGCTGCTTTTCAAAGCTCTCGCACCTCGTGGGCCAATAGGAAGCCGTGACATCATCTGGTGCTGGCTTCCTATTGGCCCGTGTGACATGGCGCTATAAATTGCAGGAGATACCGGCACCCCTTCGGAGTTAAGCATCTCTGGAAGCAGGGGGGTCTCCGGAGCTGAAATGAACGGTATTCAAATTCGTAAAACCCCTGCTTCAAACCAGTATTAAAAAAATGAAAAATAAAAATTAAGCTGCTTGGTTTGCTCCTTTAAAGGGTGGAATTCATTACCTGTAGAGATTGTGATGGCAGATACAATAGGCATCTTAAAAAAAGGGGGTTGGTCCTCTTTTTAGAAAGGAAAGGAATACAGGGATATACCAAATAAGTATACATGGTAAGGATGTTGATCTGATTGCCATTTTTAGACAAGAAGAAGTTTATTTCTCTCCTTATGAGACATCATTGGATGATGTTTCACTGGGGTTTATTATTGGCCTTCCTGTGGATCAATATACTATAAATACAAATATAGCGAGGGAGAAAGCAGAAAGATAGGCAAATAGGAAAGAACAGAAGGATAAAATAATAAGAGAGTGGAAGAATAAAAGATAAGATAATAAGTAAGACCGAGAGGGCAGAAGGCCAGGAGTATGAGGTTTACATGACTATAAGAGGAACTAATCCTACTTACGCCGGGATACACTAACCTCTGATACATGTTATCACACGGAGATCCCGCATTAACAGCCTTTGACATAGACGGCAGTTAACATGGAATTGCTGTGCAATAACCTATATTTTAAGGTTTGTGAACCAGCCCCTTAGTGACTCGATGCGGGAAGTCTTTGCGCTAATTTGTGAATCTGATTAATTTCTGGATATTTGGACCTGGCGAAAAAGTCACAAAGATGTGAAACATCGCCAGAAATCACCAACTGCGAATATCTGAATATTGCAAAAATGTTGCAAAGTATTAGAATATTGGCAATTTTTGCACAAGTAAATCGAGAAGTTCTCATTTTGTAATCTGCAAATCAACATTTAGCAAATTCACAAATGTCTTTAAAAATGTGCAGATCATTTCAAGTGAATTGGGACAGATCCACACATCTCTAATTGTGACATACTGTACTTAACCTTTCCCCCCATTTTTGTTACATGATCTCTAGTTATAATTTAGGGACAGTCCCTCTTAGGACCAACGTGAGCTAATAATTGCAGTAGCATGTTCTATAGGTTAAAGGGACATCATTTTTAGACCCCAAAGAAAAGAAAAAAGTATTTTTAAATACATTTTTAAACCAAATGCACTGGAATATTTATACAATCTTTACCCAATCTCTTGGGTAAAGACTGTTTGTAATCTATGAGCATAGAGATTGTTTATTTATTTTCATGTTAAGTGGACATTTTAATTTAGGGGCAATTGAGTTTTTCTAAGGAAGCCAATTACATTATAAGAAGTGGCTTTAAAAAGAAAATCACTGTAAAAGAGACATGAACACTGTTCGAGAACATTTCTAGGTCCTTCCCACACACCATTTGTGAAGTATCCAATGAAACAATGGTTCTGGTCTCATCTTCCGGACACTCCAGTGCATTAGAGACACTTGTTCCACCTGCCAAACAGACACATCAATTATATATTTTGCAGGACATAAATCACTATAGCACACAGGTATTCTCCTCTGGTGCTGCTATGGAATATATAATTGCATACATTAGTGTGAAAATCATTGTCAAGTTTAAGAACCTAAATAACTCCTCAGTGATATAAATGCAGATGTTATTGGCATTCCCAAATAGAACTAATATTTAACTTTGCAAACGTACTCCAAATAACAGAGCTGACCAGATATCTGCCAATGAAAGGGTTACAATTGCTGCTGTTGTGCGTATTTTCTTACGTTCAAGCAGTTGCAACAGGATTGGGTTTCTATTTCTCTAAAAAATTTGTTTCAAAAATAAAATAAAGGTATCACAAAGAAACCGCAGTAGCACTGAAGGGATTAGAAATTACTGTACTTGGAATAGGGATTAAGTTATTACGGATTCATTTGTGTATTGTAAAACCGTTCTGTACCTACCTCCAAATGGTATAACACAAACATTATGTTTACAGGCCAGATCCACAACTCTTGCAACATCATCATGACAATCTGTTGAAAGACAAATTGGAAGATACGATTTAGACATAAGTAATTGAGTCAATGAACTGCCCCCATTAAACAATTATCTCATGGAAGAGCCAGCCGTACAAATAGGTTAAATTATGGATCAACAAACCATATAGTTATTCAATTAAAGGAGCAATTCAAGCACTTAAAAAAAAAAAATCTTTTAAAAAATTTTTTGTTTACACAGGATTGAAGCAGGGGGTCTCCGAAGCTGAGCCCTATTAGTTTGAGCTCTCGGGACCCCATGCTTTCCGAGATACAGGCCAATAGGAAGCCGAACTCGATGACGTCATGGCTTCCTATTGGCCCGCAGGGCGCAATAGCTTTGAGACATGGCCATTACATTATCCCTACTAACCAAGCAGAACGGCTACCGGCACATACTACATGGAGGTAAGTAAATAAAGTGCTTGGGTTGCCGCTTTAAGATTATGGATCATCAAAATGGTGATTCGAATCATCTGCGTTATCCTGCAAACACCTGAGCCACTAAAACTTTTCAAAACAAAGTATAAAGTCCTCAAAATCAACCCTCTATTCCGATTCTTTATTTCATAGTTTCACAGAGATATATAATATACTAAACAAGTTCTATATCTGCAGCAAAACTGGGGGCAAAATCAACTGCCTCGGATTTAGCAGATCAAGTATTCAAAATTTCTTTCAATAGATGTATTTTTGCTGGGATAAACAAGGTGCAGGTTTTGGGTCCCAGTTTTGCAATTGGAAGACTAGTTTCAAATCCCCTTATTTCTAGGTTGACAACAACTTTCAATTTCCAGGCAAATTGTGACCAATAGAAAGAAAAAGTGGCAAATTGTAGGCGTCACACAAAATAAAATAAGAGTAACCTGTAAGTACAGTACCTTATGTTACTAGAACGTATACCTTAACTGGAAACAAATGCTACAGTGTATGAGGAGTGGATTAGGAGGAGGATGGTTGCTAGCTAACATTTACAAGCCAAATTGTCTAGATTATCACTTTTGTAGCACTTGACAACATCCCTTGCAAGCATTTAATTTGGATTTAAGGAATTGATGTTTCAAGCGCAATTGCATAAAACAGCAATACAATTAAGCCAGCTAATATTTAACAGTCTTTGTTTGTGGTTAATTAATGTACAATGGCTAATTTGACCATTTCGAATGGGCCCTAAGCTATTTGTAACGTGAGATAGTGCAATTAAATAGCAATAGTGATAATGGAGTGTTTAATAATATTTAACCATTACTGCTATGTAATTTGAAATTACTAAAGTGCTAATTACTACTTTGAGTCACAATACTGCTTAATTGGCATTGCCTAATCACTAGAGGAAACATGGATGTCTAACAGCCCATTTCACATGGACAGTGGAATCACCTTGTTGTCAACATAAAGCACATGGTTATTTAACAGGATTAACTATAGTGTTCATTATTCCAGCGATATCACCACCCTGTTCATTGAGGGCTCTATTAGAAAGCACAGCAAAAGGAGACCATTTCTAATCGTTTGCGGAGCAAGAAAAAAAAAAAAGAGGAGTGAGAATGCAGACCCAGGAGAGACTGTGAACCAATATATACACATTTTAGTAGCATAACTCAATTGTTTAAGGCTGCTTCAGTAAACAAAATAAAGATCTGATCATCTTAAATCATGGGGTGCTTGTACTAAACCTATGTCTTGTCATGCCCCGTATAAATCATAAATAACAAAACTGGCAAAGTAATGCTGAATTAAATGCTCATATCTTTATTTCTGGAGATGTACAATGTGCCAGTGTTATTTATGCTTCAGTAATCACTCCATATTAGTGTTGATATTGCTATATTTTTGACCTTATTGTTTCTTAATGTGGTGTTGGTTATTTCATCATTTAACAAATCTTAAGAAAAAAAAAAAAAAAATATTGTGTATTCTCTCTTACATTGCTTTATTATTTTGTAGTAAATGCACATGGTTGCTCAATATATTTTATATACTTACTTGGCCACACAACGATGTCTGGGATCCTTTTAAACATGCCTTCCCGGAGAGCAAAGATTTCATGTAGGCAATGACCTGTGAAAGGAAACACATAAAGCACACAGGATTCTGGGAGAGGTGGAGTTTTAGATTTATGATACGGCCCAAACAAAAGGTTGAAAACCCAATCCTAGCTCACACACACACCTCCTCCCCAGGCGCCAACCTTCACTAAACACAAAATGCACACTCAGTGCTCGCTAAACTCACTCGAGGTGCTTCAGGCCCTCCTGTGTGTTTATTAGAGGATGTATAACTCCATCATCCAATGGTGCTACGTGAAAAAGTGCAGCTATTTTTCACTATGTTAATCCAACATCAAAACAAATAGATTACGCTGGACTGAGGTGGTAGTTTACTCCTTAAATATTTTTTTGTTTTTTTTAAGTGGGTGAAGTCAGGGAAAATTCGAATGTCAACGCTTCTGTTAACCATTGTCAAGTCACTATCTGTGACTCAAGAACCCAAAAATAGATGGTAGGTTCTTCAGTGCAAAGACAGACTGTGTCTGAGTGCCATGTATTCAGAAGTCAGATAAGAAAAGTTATTATCATAACTATTGTAACAACACAGATCTTATTTTTCCATGGTCATGTGAATAAACTAATGAGATTTGAGTTAAGACAACTTGGGTTGATCAAAACGTAACTATAGTCAGATGTGACTATGAAGAGCAGACATATAAGCTACTTCTTTGATTTATCACGTAACTCCTTGTATTGCTGTCCGTCAACTAAAAGGTATCGCAACCTGCAAAGAAAATAATTTCCCCTAGATAGTTATGACTCCTTTAATTCTAGATGACAGCAAAGTAAACGTAGGCTGCGATTATAGCAGGCGCGACGTTGCGTGCGATTTCGCACGCTGCGAGAACAAAGTGCAGCAGCTGTTACGGGCCAGCCATAGTACACACGGGCGCAATGCAGAGCAACCGCGCAGCAGATTTTTAAAAAGACAATACTATTTTGCTTTTTCGTGCGGTCGCCGCATCACATGAACGGTTCAGCCAATGAGGGCGAACCAGCCTGGTGACACGTCCGCCCCGCCTCCCCAATCTCCTCCAGCTCAGTTCACCTATCGCTCGGGCGACAGGCGCGCACAATGCCATGCGCTCCGTCGCACCTACTATAAACTTAGCCTTATACCAACATTTAGAAAACAGAAAAATAGCACGAGATCCTCATCTTACCATGAGCTCGGAAAACTCTATCTTCAGCTTCTTGGGAATACGAAACGCCGGTGGCTTTAACGCCTTGGAGAAATGCCTCATTTACAACAGCTGGTGGTGCATCACTCACATTTAAAGATGCCTAATCAAGAAACAATGGTATGTTAAAAAAGGGAGTAATGTATGCAGTGTTCATGTCATTTGAAACCAAAACGTTTAAAGAACCATTGAATATAATGTCTGAACGAACAATATAAGCTTCCAAGAACAGATCAATATTCTTCCAACGGTCTGGTATTGCTCAAGATGGTGGGAAACGATTACGAACAAAAACGATCAACGTCTGGTTGTAGCCTATAGATGTATCAAAAAGGTACTGCAGCAAAGCATGTTAAAATATGAATAACCTTCTTAAAGATAATAGATAATGAGCCACACTAAGCAGTCTTGTGCCATAGGACAGCTTTCAGTGCTGGAAGACACCTTACGACCCATTCAAGTAAATGGGCTATATAGGGTCTTCCAGCGTGGAAAGGGGTCTTATGGCAAAAGACTGCTGAGAAAATATAGGCCTGTATGCTGCGACACATGATCATCCTGTTTCAATGACATTACTGACGTTCCCACTCTACTCCCAATTAAAGACAACACCAGCTCTCTATTTTGCAGACATTATTTTAATGTTGCATTAGAGATTGAATTGTGATACACTTTGCCCTATAGTTTTTGGACTGGTCTTTGTAATACCCAAACTTGCAGCGCTTTGAATGATCTAAATGTGCTGCCTGATTTTTATGTTATTTTAGTGTTGTGAAACATTTAGCTGCGTATGTTTGTCTCAGTGGTTACAAAACACCTGTTGGGTTATAAATTATCTTGGGATCATATATAAAGGCACCTATAACAAAGAAAGCTTTATGGCTCTACTTGCATTGGTAATAAAAACATGCACTCAAACCACTTCAAAACCTCTTGGAAGGGCAGTTACCCATGCAAAGAGATGGTGGCTCTTCAGGCGCTGAAAGTGTTAATTCTATTCAAGATTCAAATACAGGATAGATTATCACTCATCAAACACATAATGAGGCCTCCTTAGCACGGGAGATCCAGGGCAAATGTCCCCATTAATTCTGTTATAAACTCCTGACCACCTACTTCACAAAACAGTGTTTGAGAATCCATGGTTGCAAGCAAGTTTCTCATCTCTATACTCACTCTGGAGGTAGTTTTGTGATCCAAACTAGCCCCAAAAGTCTTCTCCATCCATTCTCTTAAAGCTGGCAGCACCATACCACTCAGTCTGTACCTGAAAAAGGAAATGTGTGAACATCAGCATGTCAACATTTTAATAATGTATTGCAGAAATATGAATTATTCCAAGATCTCAGACCCTCGTTATCAGGATTGACTGCACTCAGACATTATTTTGTGTTTCCTCGCCTTTGACAATATGATTACTGCTTTGTCTTATGAGTGCATAATGCCAGCACCTTTCAATTTACCTCTGCAAAGACATCCTAAGTTCATTCACAACATTAATTATTCCATCAAAATAAAACGTGTATGTGAATAGTTAGGAATAAAGTAGAGCCGTTTCCTACATTACTGGCACCAACCGTGGCTAAACAATTAGTTTTAGTTTAGGCCAGCTCCCTTTATAAAGAAGAAATACCAGCTACTCAGTTAAAAAAAGGAAATTCCCGTGACTGGCGGATAGCAACATAATTCAGGTTAAATACATTAGGAAAAAGTCAAAGAAGCCCCAGAGAAGGGTTCAACTGAGAAAATCAAAATGTAGGGAATTATGCATCAATGAACAAAAAAGTTTAATTTGCATCATTCGGCTCATTCTCCATATGTATGAAGTGTGTGTAGGAGCTTCTTCCATTTGGCAGTGAGCAAGAGGTTAACAGCAGCACAAACCCTGCTCTTTCATACAGTATGGACTTCTCCCCTAATTGCCCCAAAGCCAATCTCCACATAGCTAACTTACCAAACATCACAATGCACCTTCAGTCATTCACAGTATGGGATGCAGTCACAATAGTGCAATTTGTATCCTTTTTATAGCAATACCCCAAATTTGCTCTTCATGTGGCACTCAGACTTTGCTCAGATTCTTATTCAACGTGAGATTATGTGACATTACTCCTTGAAATCCAGGAAGATGATTGCATGTCAAATACATATAAAAGTCACACAGAAGGAAACCCAGTGCAGAGTACCAGCTCTTCTTTTCCATGTGCCATTTTATGTTGTGTGTTTATAGATGTGAACCTATGTGAAAGGAGGGGTGTAGCGGGAGAAGCGGGAGGAGGAGAGGGGAGGAGCAGGAGGGGGGGAGGAGAGAGGGGGGGAGGAGAGAGGGGGAGAGGAGAGGGAGGAGGGGGAGGGAGGAGGGGGGGAGAGGGGAGAGGAGAGGGAAGAGAGAGAGGAGGGGGGGGAGAGGCGAGTGGGGGGAAGTTGGGCGGGGAGGGGGGAATGAGTGGCGTGGGGAGGAGGAAGAGAGGGGCGAGAAGTTGCCGGTACACTCGCGACGAAACGCGTAAGGGCGCTATCTACAAGCACCAGGTGCTTTGCTCATTGAGCTTTTGCTGGACTGGAAGGGAACTTTCTTGCTGCGGAACGAAAGGAGCGTGAGCTGTTCTAGCCGGGGGGCTGTTGAAGTGGACGCGCATCACGCCGGAGATACCCGGCGGCACAGTGAGAGATATACACGCTGCAGCCACGAGACTGCTGTTCCTGACCAACAGAATGACCATTGGTGTTCTTGTTCGATGCGCATGTCCTATCTTATTTCTATGAGTTTTTTTATTTTAGCTCGTGATTAATAAACCTCTACTATTTTACACTATGGAGCCCGCGCTGTTCTCTTGTTTTATAGAAGAATCGTGGAAGGTGGTTGTTTCCTGTGGATAGCTGCTCGGGTGTTCCAGTGTTTTTTATTATCTTTTCAGGTTTATTTTATTTGTTTGCATCTTTGGCCTTATTCCTTGTGTTTTTTCCTAGTGTTTCCCATTCCCATCCTTTTTCCTTGTTGCCATATATGTTGTTTGTTTGTTTGTTTAGGTTGAGTAATATTGTGTATATTATCAGCTACTATACTTCTCTCTCATCCATATCTGTACCCAGTTCCAATACCTAGCAATAGGCGCTGTGATCTATATATCTATATCTATACATATATCTATACATATACATACTGCATCAAGCATTGAACTAAAACTATTGTGTCTTTCCCAACATAACTATTCTCTGAGTCTCATGCAGCAATCGGTGCAAAACATTGGCAAAGTATCTTGATGCATTGGTACCATAAGCTTCAGTGATATCCGTGCATACCCCCATCATACCTCTAACCACGTTCAATGTAAGACACAAGAGAATGTGTTCTGTAAGATTTAACAAACCCAACGAGAAAGACAATGACCACGCCAAAATATTACATTACAGTTTCCAGCAGACTGTTTTTTTTCTATTCTAATTTACAAGGAGTCTCGCCAGCTCTCTCTTTCTGCACTAAGATCAAACATACCAAACGTATATGCAGTCCCGTGTGGCTAGTGCCTGAAAAAGGTAGTTCTATTAAAAAGAAATCTGCCCAATTTCCAGCACATTTGATTATCGACTTAAAACGGCAACAATACTGTATATATATTGTAAATAACGCGATTTGAAAACAATTGAGGGAAAACGTTAACGCCACTCATGTGTGGCTGCACTGAATTGTGCCCTAAAATATAGGGCCATATGACACCTTCCAGTGCTAGAAAACACCATACAGCCATTCAATTAAATGGGGCAGGAGGTGGCTAATGGCATTGGAAGACGTTTTATGGAAAAATGCTGCGTAGTAAATATGGGTCTTAATCTGGCCCCTAAATTACCAAAGTGTCAATGAGCACCCAAAGGGCGACAAAGGGAGATGCTAGAAGGTGCTGCCAACCAATCAATGAATGAATGTTAATTAAAAAGCAAACAAGAGATGGAGAGATAGTCAGTGGGATGACCCAATAGAAAGCTGCAATATAATGTAATGATGATGATGATGTTGTGGCTTTCTTTTGGTTGCTGGAGTGGAAAGTTGACCTCAATGGGCCATGGCCATACTCTTTCACCCGCCAAATTTATGGATCAGATAATGGCCGATTTAACTCTTTGCGTGGCAGAGACAAACAATGCATTGACACGCAAAGGGTTAAGAGTTGAAATCTAAGTGTTGGCAGCCTTTTGTATGAGAAAAACAAATGGTTTGTAAACATTGTAAGCTTGTCTTGGCTACTTCCCTTAGCTTCTCACTTTTCTGTAATGCCATTTCCAGTGGATTACTGTAGGAGGACGAGCTCCGTTAACAGCACAAAGCACTCCATTCATTCTGCTCTGACAAGGAGGGATTAACGCATGTCTCTCAGTTGGGAAAATACACTTTTTTGATTTTCAAAGAAATTAAAAATGTATGATGGATGATTACATCGGATTAAGAAAGACAATTATATTAAAACATTGTTCACAAAATATTTAAAACCAGAGACAGAACATGGAACACAGACAGTGCTCAGTGCTACATCCTATGACACAAATACATGGTACAGTGCCTATAGATATATATGAACAAAAAACAAACAAAAGCGCAAGCTCCATAGCACGTAACTGAGTAAAAAATAAGGAACATTTATTTAAAAAATCAGCAACCCATAAGAATGTGCACTTACAGGATTTCAAACGGAACCATTCGTGGGAGAGAAATCTCTATTGTGGTCATCTGCGGTGGTAGGGTGAGTCCCAGGTTTGCAAACGAAGTCGCTGCAGTGTGACGAAACGCGTAGAGCTGTGACGTCATCGCGCTTGTGTTGGTGTATTTGGAGTCCCTAGCTTCCCTGCGCTCCGGCTGGCAGTAATTTCAAGTGTTAGCAATCATTTTATGAGGGAGCAAAGGACGTGCAGGCAATGGATGCCTTTATATCTTGCTGCCAATTGATGGTGAACCTGGGCTGTTTACATCCACTCTGCAAACCTGGGACTCACCCTACCACCGCAGATGACCACAATAGAGATTTCTCTCCCACGAATGGTTCTGTTTGAAATCCTGTAAGTGCACATTCTTATGGGTTGCTGATTTTTTAAATAAATGGACCTTATTTTTTACTCAGTTACGTGCTATGGAGCTTGCGCTTTTGTTTGTTTTTTGTTCATAGATTCCAAAAGTGGTTGGCTATACCACTCCCCTTAAAGCTGCAAAGGCGCTCCCTGGATCTTCTATTGAGACTATATTTCTCTCTGGATTTTTTGTTTGAGTGGAACATTCAATTTGGATATTCCTTTTTTTTCACTATCACATTATGGTTTGTAGATATTATTAGGTTAAATTGTGGTAATTTTAATTTATTTTAATATTTTAAATGTTATTATAATTTATAATTTATTAGGGTTATTTAACATCCTCTTTAGCGCTACTTAATTTTTGTGTTGTTTTTGATATATATATAGATATATATATCTATATATATATATATCTTTTGAATAAAATGGTCTTTTAGTTTAACTCTTTGGCCAAAGTGTTAAACTAAAAGACCATTTTATTCAAAAGATATATAGATATATATATATATATATATATATATATTTAGGCACTGTACTGTGTATTTGTGTCATAGGATGTAGCACTAAGCTCTGTCTGTGTTTCATGTTCTGTCTCTGGTTTTCAATATATATTGCCATGCTCAGTAGCACTCCACTTTGACACTTATACGCATAAATATATATTGTGGTTATTTTGGGGGTTCAATATGAGCTTGTAGGTGTTCTGTGTGTTTTGCAATTCTGTTCAGCTGTTCCTGGCTGATTTGGAGGGTGGCTCCTCCTTCCCAAGTTTGAAGCTCACCCCCACCCACTTTGAAATGGTTAAAAGCTCACTCCATCTCACCTTCCACACTCATGGGAACTTGCAGACAGTTTGATTGCGACAAATTTAATACAGAGTGCTTTTCCTGGTATTATACAGGTTAATAAGAGCTTCGATCAGACTTAGAACTATGCAACTAATTTTGACAGATGTATTATAAATCATTCTTCCTGGTAATGTACAGGTTATTAAGAATTTATATTAGTGTTAGGACCTTTGAGACGTGGTCTGCCTTGGAGTGGCTCAAGGGCTTACAACACTTTGGCCAAAGAGTTAAACTAAAAGACCATTTTATTCAAAAGATACACATATATATATATACATATATATATATATATATACATATATATATACATATATACATACATATATACATACATATATATATACATATATATATACATATATATATATATATATATATATATATACATACATATATATATATATATACATATATATATATATATATACATATATATATATATACATATATATATATTTAGGCACTGTACTGTGTATTTGTATTTGTGTCATAGGATGTAGCACTGAGCTCTGTCTGTGTTTCATGTTTTGTCTCTGGTTTTAAATATATATTGCCATGCTGAGTAGCACTCCACTTTGACACTTATACACATATATATATTGTGGTTATTTTGGGGGTTCAATATGAGCTTGTAGGGGTTCTGTGTTTTTTGTTCACAAAATAGCCTTTTTTGGTACATTTAGTGAGTGCCGCAGCCTGAAAAATAATGATTGAAAAGCACCGATCCCCTTCAGAAGCTTATACAAGTTTAACTCCTATAATGTTAGTATCTTGCCCCCTGAGCATGCCCAGCTCAGGGGAGAACTCCAGTTTAACCACCTGGAAACTTAACCTGTACAGTGCCGGGTGTCCAGAGGACAGATCACGATCCGGCTGGTGCCAAGATGCCAGTAACAGAAGTAATGCGGCCTCCACTTCTGTTTTAAGTGGGCTAGATGCCCTGTTGAAGTGGTCAATCCGATGTGCCCCATGAAAAACGAGCAAGTGCCCGTGACTTAGCCAGGTACGTCATAAGGGCACGGTAATAAAAAAATTAAAACAGTGCTGGAATGGGTAATAAATACGAGATCTCTTAAAGTAAAATGAAAAGAAAAATTATGAAAAGCAAAAAAGAATGGACGAACTGCTGCTCTAAACAGCATATACCAATGAACCGGGCATTTTATCAACACTGTAATTCAATTTGTATTATTTTGCCTTTACCTACACATTTCTTTGTTTTATTGAAAATGTCAAATGTGATTCCAAATGCTGGGTGGTGTCTATCATACACCGTCCCTCTCCCCCCTTCCACTAAGCATTTGTATTGCAAACTGGGGGTCAGAGAATAATGCTGATTCTCCTGTGCTAGTTTTACATAGAAGGAAGGAGAGAACAGGTTTCACATGTAACGCATGGCAAAGAAAACCACGGCTTTAAAACACAAATGGAAGAACACACACTTTAGACATATCTATATATGTGCACACACACGCACACAAACTGCAATAAATAAATAAACTTCAGAATGTGGTAGGTAACATTCCTCCACCCCCCTCCCCCCCCCCCCCCCAATATTATTGCAACGCCTAATCATTTCTTATTTACTATATGGACTTTCTTGTTCATCACCAAAAAAAAAAAAGAAGATTTAGCAGTTAATAGTAGTAAGCACTTTATTGTACCTCCATCTAATTCATTTTTGATCGGAACGGGTCTGCACCTCATAATATCCCTGTATGGTGGCACTGTAAGTGGAGGACACCCCCTTGTAACACTGCTGCTAAACACCTTAAAGCTCTTCACTCCCTGGGTGTTGCACAGTTGATTTAGATTATGCACTTCTGCTGAGGTCCTCATTAATTAATGACAGGCCAATAAAATCTAAACAGTGCATAGCTGGTTACTGACTGCAGTAAAGATAAAGTGTGCAGTGTTTTTCCTCTCCCCTCCTGTCTTCATTCTCCATGCGTTGTGCAGATCTTTCCTAGCACAGGACTTTCTGTAAGGCTGTTTGGTATGGGCAGAAAGAATATGGTCTCTAGGTTTTTATCTCCCGAGAGCCAGGCATTTTTGCATGGGAAAAACAGAGCTCTATTATTTTTTAATTGGTTGAGTCTTTAGTGAAAGGCTACGTGAAGTAAACATTGCTGCGAACTGAAGGCAGAGCAGTGGACAATCGTGCAATTAGAATCATTTTACTGTGGCCATCATTCATTTTCAGCTAGAGATAAGGCTGACCAATGGTAAGAGAGGAATGACATATCAGTCCTCAACACTTGAACCACCAGCTTATATATCTCAACTCTCCCTGGCTTGGGAATGAAGCAGGAAACTGGTTTTTCTTTGCTGAAAGATTTTTTCTGAAGCTGCAATAAATTTTACTAAATACCATTTTGTACTTTGGCTGTGGTTATCAGGGTTGTACTGTAATGGAGTAATGGAAAAGTGGATGTGCTGCTGCTTTATATACAAGGACTTACCGTAAATAAAAACAAAAGAAATACATATTGATGCTGTTGCATGTATAAAACAAACCAAATTGTTTTTCTGATCATGAATTCTAAACCTGCGGCGATACTATATTAACGTGTGTGTGTGTGTGTGTGTGTGTGTGTGTGTGTGTGTGTGTGTGTGTGTGTGTGTGTGTGTGTGTGTGTGTGTGTGTGTGTGTGTGGTGTGTGTGTGTGTGTGTGTTAGAGATTAAAACAAGATAGAATTAGGTTAAGCTTATGGTCGGTACTTTTCATGGTAGAGAGTTTAAAATGGAAAGATGGAAATGGTTTTGCTGAAACAAGATGCAAATAGGGTTGGTGCCTGTAATACATACAGAAAACCAGTAAATACATACAGAGTGATACAATATGGAAAAGTTTCAGACGTGTGTTCTTAGGGAATTAGATTTAGTAAGGCCACTATTGAAACTCTGAAGTCAGAAATTATATTTACTGTAAATTCACTTTATTCAGACTGCATTAAAAGATTATATTTCTCTGCCACATGTAAAAAAAATCTAAATTTCATTTATTATCTGGGTAAAGAATAAAATGTGTGTGGGGGGGGGGGGGGGAGGGGGGTGTGAAAACCAAGAGGACATTGGATGTAATGGTTTGTTGAATTTTAAATAACCTCATATTTACAAGCGTGGCATGTACTCTACCCATCTGTGGGAGGTGTTTGATCATGGTTAGCAAGTGTACATAAGAGGTACAGTAGCAGGCTACACATTTCATGAAAAATAGAATAGTACAGTAGATAAAAGCCAGATGGTATCAGGTTTTGGTAAATTACAGACAAATATTGTGAATTCACATCCCATAAGGATTTAACAAACGTAGCCCAGAATTTCAAACATACTAAAGTGTTTAAAGATACAGTCCCAATACTCTGACCTCCCAAATACATGTACCAGCAAATAATGGACATTTGATCAGCCGGATTTGTTATGTTTCTTAACACAAACCAACAATGAGGGCTTATTAAAGAGACAATCCAAGCCGCTTTGTCTCTCTCTCCATTATTTTAATACAGGATTGAAGCAGGGGTCTCCAGTACTGAACCCCATTCATTTCAACTCTGGGGACCCCGTGCTTCCGAAGGTACTTAATTCAATATTGGGTGCCGTTAGTCACTCATGGCTGCTTTTCAAATGCTCCAGGTCCTTGCGAGCCAATAGGAAAGCGTGCTGTCATCTGGTGTGGTTTTCTATTGGCATATTGACCAAGTTGGGGGCTTTAAACTGCAAGAGATACCACCACCCCCTTCGGAGGTATCAGCTCCGGAGACCCCCTGCTTCAAAAACCTGTATTAAAAATTAAACAAAACGAAAAAAAAGGCTTGCATTGCTCCTTTAATGTGAACAAAGCAGCTCTGTTCCAGCACCTTATACAGACGTGTTTATCCCGCCTGCAAGCATAGATCAAAATTGCAACGTTCTCTTTCTGTCGGGCTGTAGCCTTGAGATAATGACAAGCTGAAGACTATACTGTCTGAGAAACCCTGTGCCACTAATATTGTAAACTCTTCATGGTGTCGTATTGTTCTAGATATAGTGCAGCCTACCAATGTAAAACTACATAACCGTATTCTTTTACATCAGAATTTCTATTCAACAGATACAATGATTTGTTTCCTCTGCCTTTGTTTGTGTAGATCACAGTGGCAACTGTTGGACTTTTTATTTTCATTTTACGGTGTTGTGCGCTGACATTTCTATACATACAGCATTTCTTTGATTCAGTACAGAACAGTCTGTCAGGCTGCACTAAGCACTGCTGGGTCCTTGATAGGCTGCATGGAATAAAGGCTGGGACTTGGGGATTGCAAAGCTATTGGGCAGGGGGTGTGGTCTACAGTCAAACAAACAACCTCATTGGATAGCAAGAAACCTGACCTCATTGAGCAGATCTGCATATCTCCCCCTCCACTGTTTGACTATTGCACACTCCAGTAAGGTATCTTGATTGTGCAGTGCCACCTTCTGGCAGAGCAGTGTAAATGACAGAATTGCTCTGATGAGGACTTGGGGGTGATTCTTTAAGCCTATGGGGATTTTCAGCCCAAAACAGCCCAAATGGCTGCCTTGGCTGGCAGATGTAGAATAAGGCCCCTTGACTTTTTGTACCATCATGGCAATTTGTGGTGCTGTAACATGTGGGAAACAAAAGGCACGAACATACCAGATAATAAACAAGAACAATAATGAATGATCCTCACTGGTATTATTAGAGATTAATTGATGAGAGAGCAGCTACTGCACCTATTTTGCTCATAAAGATGATTACCTGAAAACACTGCATCCGTTTTTACTGAATCTATTGGTATTTTGCAGTCTGTTTCTGGTGTTTTGTAGCAATGCATTTCTGGGTTTTCTGGCAGCAGAAGAGATGGGCGACACTTAGAGCCTAGTGGCACAACCAAAAAATGCAGCAACGTTTGGGGTAATTCCAACTTACCTTTTCCCAGTGAATTCAGCTTGGCCCTTCTTATTAAAGGTGAATTTGGAATCATTATATCCCCACCCGTTCCACTTCAGGACTTCTTGCCTGTGAAAAATAAAGCAAGACACACACGTAAGATAAATAAGAGAAAACTGACCTGTTAACATTATGTTGTTGTACAACATTCTTCCCAACACGAAGAACCGGTAAACTGTGCAAAGTGCGCTACAATTTAATGAAGACCCCCCAATGTTTGTTCCATAAATGAGGTTGTATCACAACCTACATGTACCTGCATAATAAACCAGAAACTACAGGGATGTCACTTGGTGTTTAACTTGGGGACAGCATTTAAACCACGGCAGCTGGCTTAGTACAGTTGGTTTGGGTGTCTTTTATCCCAAGGTAAAAAGGAAAACTGCCTGAAGCGGTTTCTTTTACTCCACTGCTGCCATGTGGAACTGCTCTTTTAATAATCACATTGCATTTTTCCATTTTGCACTCTTGCCTTTTTACTCATTCCAGGTCATGTCCACATCTAGTTCAAAGTTGACGAAGCTGTATTGGTTCTGAAGATATACAGATTTATTGCAGATTGTAATACGTTTAATGGACCAACAGGAGTTCTTCGTAGATTATATTATAGTGTACACCAGGGGTGGGAAACTCCAGTCCTCAAGGGCCACCAAACGGTCAGATTTTCAGGTTATCCCTGCTTCAGCATAGGTGGCTCAGTCGAAGACTAAGTCACCTGTGCTGATGCAGGGATATCTTGAAATCCTGACCCCTGGCAAAGACTGTAGTAGTATCACATTAGTAAACATTTAATAGATCAGTTTTGTATAATTACATTCTTTGCTTGGGGATCGGGCACCTTTCTTCACCAAAGAAGAAAATAAAAAAAAAAGCACTAAATGCGCTGCATATTTGATGCTACTTCAAAACATTATAAGAAATATAATATGGTCAACATTTCTGGCTTTCTGGAGTTAAATAAAATAAAAATGTTTTTACAGTATGTGCTGTGATAGAAAGCAGGAAGCATTTGTTCTTCTTGGCCTCCTTCACTTGTCTAACGATAGATCAGATTGTTTGCACAAATCTTCAGGGCCTACTTTACACGGTTAACTGAGCAAATGTTATTTTGAGTCTTGTCCTCATTACAAAACCCTTCTCATAAGCAGTTATGATACCGTTTCAACACTCAAAGCTAATTTCCAAACGTCACGGTCTTGCAAACATTTTCAGATTTTCAAGAAACTGTTAGGTTGTTTCTTTACTTTGGATGGAAACCACTTCAGGCTCTTAACGAATATCATTGTTGAGACACTAAAAAAGTGGGGTGAAAAAGTGTTGGGTTTTCCCCACAAGGAAAAATCTCAGGTATATTTTATTTTTAACGGGGTTTTTTTTTTGCCAAATACAACCAGGTACATAATGCTTAGGGTCTAAAATACATAAACAAATCCATGCAAATATCTGGTACAATTGACAGATTTTTCCTTGTTGGTTTGTTTCTGAAGGACCAGGTGCTAAAGATGCAGGCCAGACACAGGGTGTGAAATTCCTGCTGAAGCCTTTTGGGGCAACTAAGCCAGCACATCAGGATGGCTGGCGACAAGTGGGCATCTAGAAAGAAATGTCAATTGCATTTCCTACTTTATACGTCTCTGATGCTGGATTGTGAAACAGAGGCCAGTACCCAGTAACTTTTAGGTGGGGTGCCACTAGGCAACCGATATTACAACTGCAATCATTAGAATGCAATCGGACAAATATTACTTTTCTGTCATTTTTAACAATTTGTTTCGATTTTTGTAGACTGATTGCTTTTACTCCACTCAACATCAAATGTCATCACTCAAATCACACAACATCACTCAAATGTTTTTAAGACCACAAATATCAAGCTTTTGGTAGCAGGCAAGAACAGTGGCACAATAAATAGGTCACATCTAGCACATTTAAGGGCAGGAATCTGAATGAGCTGAAATACAGTAGGTTTCTGCCTCTTTATTGGAAAGATGGATTTAGATAGTAAACCAGATGAGGCGCTCACGTATCGGACATCAACTAAAGCACAAAGACGTGTTTAGCACTGGCAGCTATTTCTGAAGTCCCCATTTCATGTGCAGAAATATTTCTCAAAAACAGAAAGCTACTGGATCCTTTCTGAGTGATCTGATCAGTGCAAAAAAAGGAAAGCAAAACATGGGAGCACAAATTTATTGCAATTCAGTCGCCAGTGAAGAGAAGATGTCAGATTACACTTCCAGCCAGTCTGAGACTGTTCTTTCTATTAGTAGATAACACTGCAGAGACTGCAATGGGAGGTATCCAATGCAAAGGCAGACGTCTCTCCTCTCAAAATATCAGCACAATGCATCGGACAGCACACATTATGGATTTATACTGCAAACAGGAGGCCAAATAAGTGTTGTAGTTCTAGAAAAGAGCCCTGCTTTGAACACAAGATGGCACTATACATTCAGTGGTACCAATGCTGCTGGCAGCTCCATTCATTTGCTACATTGTGTGTATTAAAGCAGAAATATCACATTCCCTCCCTACCACCCCCCCCCCCCCCCCCCCCGTTTGTTGCTTCTTTTCTTATTAGTATATGTAAAGCATACGACAATGTATAATTCTACATTCTTACCCAAGCTGGCAATTATTTAGTGCTCCTGTTATAAATCCTGATTGTGTGTCGCACACATAATGGCTGCTTCAGTCAGTGTAACTCAGCAGCTGCTATGTATCCTGATATTACAAAGGTAACATGATCTATTGTTGCAGTTTGCAGCCCAAACTGCCAGGAACATTGGCAACAAATTATCACAAGCAGGAAAGTGTTGCAAAGGTTTTGCATTGCTTGGGAGGTGGGCTAAAGCCTGCTATAGAAATCAAAGGATGCTTTAAAACTCATGAAAATGGTATTAAGAGTTAAAATAAAAAATAAATAAATGATCCAATACTACAGAACTGATATATTTATTTTAAAAAAAAAAACCTGATAAGATTTCCCATGTTTTGCTGCTTTAATGGGGACAGGAAAAAAATTGCTATTTCAATAAATATTTCAAATTAATTTCTTAACTTGCACTGAAAATAAAAATGTAATCTAAACAGCAAAAGAAACTCCACTTCATTGTAAAGAACTATTTCTAAGAAACTAATTTTATATATTAAAAAAAAAAAAGTATATAGGGGTACTGTGAATTCTCTTTATAACAGACATTACAATCAATGTAACATTTCTTCATATGTTATACATGATTTCTTAACAAAAGTGTATGCATATCTCAACGCACCTGTTATTTCTCTTTTCTGAACTAGGATTCCATTCCTAGATTTGAAAAGATATTAAAGAGATCTCAAAAATTTTAAATTTACTCAAATCTTAAACAGATCTGATTAAATGTCAGACCAAAATTCTTAGCAAACTATTCCGAACAATATGCCAAGCTCCAGAACGAGGCTGCCGCTATTGGCATTGCCCCCCTGGGGCCAGTTAGGTATCACACTCAGGACATGGATTTCTGCAATACCTTTTAACCCTTTGATTGTCCCATGACGTAGCAGCCCCATCACTGGTGGTCAACTACAGTCCTTAATGTGGCTCAGTCAGTGACTTAGCCACTGATTGAGCCCCCTGTGCTGAAGCTGGGATCTCCTTAAAACCCGACCTGTTGGTGCTCCTTGAGGACTGAGTTGGCCACTCCTGCACTACATCATGGGGTTTAGCACTCCAGGATCCTTAATGACGTAGTGACTACGTCACAGGTTTTTTCTGGCTCATTTTCTAGGGGAGATCACGTTCTGCGCTTCTGTGTAGTGCAGAACGCGATTGGGCACGCAGGGACTTAGAAGAGAATGACGACTCCTCTTCCATTTCCGGAATCAGTAACTCCTCAGTGATCCCATTACTGCGATGCGCTGGAGGGGCCGTTGCAATCTGCGCCATCATTCGCTCCAGCACTCAAAGGGTTACTGTATCATGATCTTAGTGCATAATTGTATGACAGCTTTCAAGAGCTTACAAATCCTATGTTCATAGGAAATGTTTCCTGACCGTTTAGAGACAAGTTTTTGGGACATATATCGGTCATCTTTAGCTACTTAAGTATACAAATTAGAGATATCGCCTGGAAATATAGTAGGACATTTGCCCAATTTCAACATGGTTCTAGCAGCTTCCTCTAACATCACCAAATGCCTTTAATGATTGCCTCACTAGAATAATGTCTAATTTTTTTTTATCCCCAGGATCTGCAAAAATTATGGAGCAACAGCTCCTAAATCAGGAATCCCTTTTGCATCAATAGAAATAAAACAGTACAGTAGTCTGGATTGCTGCATTACTGTATGTGCCCGTGGTATCAATAAGCTCTGCCTACGTGAAAGCAGATAAAAATAGTGCGCGCGGTCCCAAAAATCTTGAATTGGCTGGGTAGCCTATAATGTTATTGGGAGAATGAGCAAATCCTATTGGCTGATCTGTCGCTACTTCCTCTACTTTAACTGGACGTCTACACTGTCAATCATACCTCCTGACAAAGCGTCGTATGACGCGAAACATGTTGAGGTAACGTCACACGCAGCAGAGAGTAAGCGTTACAGCGTTTCTCAGGGCAGCTGTTGATGTTCCTTCTTGTGGGTTTCTTCAAGTGCTGGGTGCAAGTGTTGTTTCCTGAGCCGGGAGATCTGATTATACTGGACATTGAGGCTTTTTTTCATCTTGCCACTGTGTCAGTTTATGCCTGATTACACCACCTACCCCAAGCCTACCTATAGATGGTTGGATTTATTGTGATCCTGTTTTATTATGTAAGTGTATTATTTTTATCTTATGCTTATTATAAATATTAATCATTTTTAAGTTTATACTAATAGTGTTTTTTCTTCTTTTGCGCCCTGCTATATGGTTCTACGTGAAAGCAGCTCGATTACAAAGCCTTGAGGAAAATGCCCATAACATTAACGACTACTGGCCACTAGATGGCAATATTACTCCACTAAAAATGATCTTTCTGCCGCACTGTTTTCCTGACCAATACCGACCCATTGGCTCCTTTATGTTTAATCACACTATACCAAGATCCTTGGTCCAGAAATGGAGGACATCAGACAGCACATTTGCCAAATACCGTCTATGCTTACACCTTTCAGGTCTTCAAGTGAGAAAATGCTGAAGATTGTTTTTTACTTTTACAATAGTGTATATGCAAAATTATTTTAACTACACTGAGCTTATGATATTTCAATTCATTTTTTCCATATGTATTTTAGGTTTTTAATCTAAACATAATACAAAATAATGTTTTAGCTTAAAGTGTATGTGTATGTATATATGTAAATGGTGTGGGTACATTTATATCCACTCCCACTCCACACACACCTTTTGTAAAGCACTGTATACACTGTGGGCTCTCCATTCATTTATATTCACACAGATACACACACACACACACACACACACTCTTACATCAATAACTTTCAGGAACCATTTAACACCTCTAGCCATAAATCACATCCACACACGGGGAGGGACAAGCACAGATAACATTCCAAGAGACACTGTTTTTAAGTATACCCTTTGCTTGCTTCATTCATTGTAACATCGCCGGAAGAAGAGATCAGTGTATCTCGAAAGCTCGCACAAATAAAAGCATTTCGTTAGCCACAGAACGGTATCATCTATTTATTTTTTTGATTATTGAAGCTCGGCTAACACGGTACTGATACATACATATATACATACATACATACATACATACATACATACATACATATATATATATATTTACATAAACAGAGTTACATACAAATAAGGACAGACATGCACAAACAGATACAGAGAGATAATGAGGGCCCTGTTCCTCAGAGCTTACAATCTAGAGTGAATAAGGGGCAATGTTGAAACAAAAGGTAAAGTGGCTGCTCATTGTGGGATGTCGTATACCTCAGGTACGGTCCAGCCACACAGCTAACCCCATTAAGGTTTGAGGGTGGGGATGTTCGGGGGTGTTACATAGCGTCGAGATTGGTACAGCTGATAATTTACTAAAAAACACACACACAGTTTAACAATATATACAGTCCACATACATAATGTGTGAATGCGCTTTAAAAAATGATGGCAAGTTGTGCACAAACAGTGATGCACTTAACACTGAATATAGACTAGCAGCAAAATAAAATGATTACGGGGAAAAGCCGATATCTTAGTTGTAATGAGTCCAAAAATTAACACCAAGAATTGGAGGTCCTGTGTATTATTATGAACACAGGCAAACAGCAGATGAGAAGATGCTTGAAAAATGAACATTGCTCTGCAAGAGCCACAAAACCTGTTAAAAAGTCATGTAGCCTGGGTTGTAATGTACTGCATTGGAGACATTAACAGCAATGACATAAGATTAAACACGGATTTAAAAACTCAAACTTGCACCAATCAAATTACAGCAGCATCCCAAGCTACTCATTGATTAAGGTTTTAGTTTTGACACACCAAGAGCAGGCGGGGGGAGATCTTTGAGGTGTGTATGTCTCCATCATCATCTTCGCCAGCCCTTGTTGATCCCCGGCTGGATGAAGTGATCTGCCAGGTACTGTGATTGCAAGCTTCTTTGCCGCATTGCTCCAACACATTTCCTAAATTTCATCCTCCTATCTTATTTTTAATTGCCGTCTTGGTCTTTTAATCTCTCTTGGAATCCAGACGAATACCATCTTTGTCCAACGATGGGCCTTTCTTCTTACGATTTGTCCGGCCCACTGATATTTTAATTTCTTCCCCCTGGTGTTGTCACAGACTCGTTTGCTTTCAACCAAATGCATTCTTTTTTTCCGGTTTCTCCAGGTAATACAAAGCATACATTTATCCTTACTTCTTTCCGTTGTCGGAAGCTTCGGAATAATTTGTGCATTTAGGGTCCAAGCTTCACATCCATTCACGAGAACAGACATGATACACTAATAAAACACTTTCCTCATAAGGCACTTTGGAAGGTTCCCTTGAAAGATGGTTTTGTTTCTTCCAAATGGTTTCATTTGAAAGGTTCACATCCAGGGATACTTGCTGACCAAGGTAAACAGTTTAACTTCTTCTAGTTCTATTCTTTTTATTTCGAGCTTTGTAGAGTGGGCACATTTGTTGCACATAACTGTTATTGCTGAGGTGGATATGGAGGCCCACTTTTCTTGCTTCAGCTGGAGGTCTTCTGGACTAGTGGCAAATCGTAAGTGACTAAAGTTTACACCTTTGATTTGTATTCATTTTTCTCCCCAATTCTATTTCTTGAACAATTATTGAAGGGTTGCTATGAAAAGCTTTGGTGACACGGTGTCCCTGTCACAAACCCTTGCTTTTCTTGATCTTTCGCGCATCTTCATGTAGTTAAATTATTGTACAGTTTCCTTATAATATCAATGCTCGCTTCAAAAAAAAAACATTTTGACTTCTTAATGCATTTAAAACAACCAAGGTGTAGACAGAATCAACATTTTTTCATCTTTTCATCTATGAAACTTAAGCAGATGGTATTCATTACTTTGGGAATCGCTTCTTGTACAACTTGGATCTGGTCAATTATAATATATTCACTGTGAAATCCTGCTCGTTTTCTAGACTGGGTCTGTTCATGTTGATTATGTTGCCTCTTCATCAGGCCCACCAAGGGCCCAGGCTGTTGAACAGGGGCATCATGGGATGGGGCCTATGTCATTGGCTTAGGCCTGACAGAACAAGGGGCATGGCCACATGGATGATCCCAGAAATTTTGTCCAGGTTCAGCGACAGGACCCCCTTCGGCGCCGGGCCCAAGACAGTTGGCCTGACGCTCCCCTCCTGGTGGTGGCCCTGATCTTTGTAAAAATCTTGCAGTGATTGAAAGTAGACTGGGTCTGTAGTTTCTATTCTTGAGGTCTTCTTGGTCTCCTTTCCTATGAATGAGGATAACTATGGCATTGATCTGGAATTGTCATGTTCTTCAAGCAGCATGTAAAAAGTTTTGCAAGGATTTGATTTACTTCTTTCAAGATTTCAGTTGTAATTCCATCTCTCAGGGGGATAGATATTTTATTTATTTCCAGGATATATCTATATATAAGGAATAGAAACTTAGCTGTAGCATAGGTGCTCGGAGGACGATTCATGTTCACCTCTCCAGACCAAAACGATGCAAAAATAAAAAAATGTCCACAGTACTCCATAATTCGAAAAATATTAAACAACATTTAACACATCAAGAGATACCAATAAAATCTGAGTGACATTTTGAACCAAAAATACAGCCTCTCGAGAGATACAGACATACAGAGATACATATATACAGTACACATACATATATATATACACACACACTATTGCAACTTTCAGAACAGACTCTGGCCTTTCGTTGCTATAGTAACGAATTGGGTATATTTGATAACATCATCCTCTAGCAAACATACCCTGAGGAAGTCGCACAAATGTGATGAAACACGTCGGGACATTTTTTTGTTACTTGGGACACCTTTCTGCAACTTTCGTATCATCGCAACCCACTTGTCTGTCCAGGTTTGCCGACAGTTATCCCCACTGGCTAACAGCTGATAGTGGTGCTGACGTTCCAGTCACAAGCCTATCTATCTGCCATTTGGTATGGAGGAGAGAGGTTTTACATTTCGTCGGAAGGTAGTGGATTGAAAGTCCTTGCGATATTATAGTCACCAACTCGTGAAGGCTAGCTGGAAATGTCCGTGCAAGGTAATAATCTATAGACCCCAGCATACCTTCCGACGTACACCCAATCTGTATGACTCTATTCTGATGGGGGAGGCACCAACCTAAAGACGGATTTCTGGTGCCAGGATTGAGAGAAGCTGCTGCCTCTGACGGGCTGTGTCGATTCCTTGCTACCGTCACCTCCACCTGCCGACTGGTAACCTCTGTGTAGATCACAGCTAATGCTTTTACCCTACTTATCTGATGTACGCAGATTACCTACTTTTTATTGATATAAATCTATTTTTATGTACTTCACCATGTGCGTTCTTGCACCGTTCTTTTGTTTTGTTTCTCTAGTGCTTAGAGTGTGAGCCACACTATCAGTTACAGCTGCAGACGCCTGCCTAGTCACTTGATACGGTTTTGTATTATTTGTTTATACTCACTGTTCGTTCTACTTGGTATTTAGTTATATACCCTTGGTTGATTTGAGTCACTTGTTTATTAGCTGCACACTTTTAATCACATATACTTTGTTCTACTGCGAGTCTGTTTCACAACAAAATCCCTTACAGCTACGCTTTATATATAGGTCCCTAAGTCCTTAGCCTCTAAAGTAAAAATAAAAAGTTAAAGCCACCCCAATCTATGAAAACAGCCACGGGCATATTTAAAGAAAATAAGGAAATGCTATGCTTTAGAACACATTGGCAATTGTTTGTTTGAGCAGAAAATTAACAGAATATTAAAAGTACCAGCTTTAAACACACTGGTAAACTATTTTCCAAAAATTCTCTCCAATGCCGATATGGCCAAGGTTAAAGGGGATTAAAGTAATACAACTGTCACATTGTAACCAAAGCTAATCAGTGTGTGCCTCAACTGTTATCCACAGCTTGTGCTGGCGCCAGACTGATATCAAGTATGAAACACAGCCAAACCACTCGGATCTTTCATTTACTTTATCCTCCCCAATGTTACACATCAGGCTTCGTCTCAAAAAAAGATTAATCTGAGCTCTGGTGCCTTGGACCATTGGATTTCAACTTCTCTTCCATGTCAACAATTGGTGAATAGCATACTAGCCTTCCTAAAAACATCACTTACTCATAATATGTAGATATATATTGATATAGCTGGCACATGAAGACGTACTATGGATAAACTAGGTGGGCCAAGAGGTTCTTATCTGCCGCTAATGTATACGCTTATTTATGGTTTTATTAAAATAAAAACAAAAAAAACTGACTTTGGAAACCTTGGAGGGGGAGAAAGACTCGAAATTAAAGAGAGAAGAAATTGAGTGCCCTGCCATTTCTTAAGTTTGAATGCTAATGCATCATGTAAGAAGTGAGTCTGTTTAGTGGACCTCTTCGCTCCCAGAACCTAATCTTCAAGCCCTTTCCATCACTGAAGGCGTTAAATCAAGGCACGTCGGGAATTCAGAAACAGCTAAGGACCTTTTTAGTTAAAATATACTTAAACAATATTGAAGGCTGCTGGCTAACTCTGACCATGAATGGACCAAGGACTGCGGTCATAAATCAATCCGAGAGAATGGAAGAGAGCTGCACGATATATTTATATAGTCTTAAAAGAATATTCGTGTTAGAGAAAAAAAAGGAAGAGCAGCGCAGACTGCATTTTTGGGGTTGTTTTTATTCATTTCAAATTTAATTGGAACTAGGGGGTTATCAAATCTGTGACTATTCTATCCTCAAGGATGTCTCCTCCCTGTCCCTGCAGAAGCCTCTCATTTCTGCTCTCTCCGAAACGCTCTTCCCCTGACTCTGTCAATGCTCCCTCTCCCGATCTTCAAGACTCATCTGAAACGTCACATACACAACAAAGCATTTCCGAAGCACAATAACAGGACCTCATGACTCATTACATATGCACTTATCCGCTCGACCTTGCCCTATACAATGTGCACTTTCATCTACTACTTCTGTCTCTGCATTTCTTGCAGTACACCAGTTAGATTGTAAGCTCTAAAGGGGAGGCCATTCTATCCCCCAATGTTTACTTTGATGTACTTCCCCCCTATTTGTAGTCTTCTGTGTGTTACATATTATCTCTGAAGCATTGCATACATGGTAGCCACTATGTGAATAAAAACACAATGCGCACACACTCTTTTGCGCCAGTGTGTGCAAGACCAGGCTGTTCAGATGTTGATATGCATCTTTGTTTCGCTGGCAAAAGGAAAAACCAAAACCAACATAATGAAATATAACGGAAACACTGGGCAGAGAAGAGGCTCCCAAAATAATGAGTAGCATCCCCTAGTTCTAACCCGGGCTTTACTAAATACAATAGAAAATGTTCTGTTTACAGTAGACCGACGAAGAAATACGTCTGGCCTTTAATAGCCCGTAATATCTAAAATATTTGGAATATATATTTAAGACAAGCACCGAGATCCATGCTCCATGCAAGAATTGCCGCAGAGAGTTAAAAAGCAACATGATTATAAACGGTCTACTGCACACGCACCACAGATGTAATAAAAAAATATGTATGCAAGGAAAATAAGATGCAGATATATATAAAAAAAAAGAAGAAATGTACGTTGTCTGTTTTGAAAACAGCCTGTGAGAAAAGGGTGGGCGACCCTCCTTGCTTATTCAGGGAGGCGCGCTTAACAGATGCAGACAGCGAAGCGAGCCATAAAACGCGCAAGATAGAAGACAACAATTCATTACAAAGCAAATGTATGTGCCGTGTGCTTTCACCTTCTATGCAAATCCGCTCGCGCAGACAGAGGCTCCCGTGGACGGATCGTGTCCTTAACCCCTTCAGCCCCGGAAAGGCCTGCAACGCACTGCCCCGCAATGCGTTCTAGGCCTCTCTCCGGGGCTGAAGGGGTTAGGAAAACCAGATCGAGCCGGCGGTGACGGTTTTATCGAACGTGAACGCGGAAAGGCAAATAAACTGAAAATTATAGAGCCGGGTTGAACTTGAGTTCAACTGAGAAATATTAAATACAACTGGCACTGAATGGATTCAACGTTTGCAAACTGCTGCGTGGCTGGGGATGGCTGTTTTTTTTTTTTTAAGGTTTAATGATCTGGAACAGTTCTGCAGCAAGACGGGTTTTTTTTTTCTACAGTATGACGGACTTACAGGCTGTGGAGAGAATAGGGAGGGGGGAAGGGAGGGGGGGGACGAGAAAAGCCAGAGTCACAATTCTTAATAAACCAATGATACCCTTGTCCTCTTTGCAGCCCAGTAGTAAAATAGATACTGTGAATGCTTGTAAACCTGTATGTAGGTGAACACATTACTCATATTATGGTTAACAGGATTAAAAAAAAATGTATTAGTATTTAAGTCGGCAAGAAACTGGAATATGATGGTTTATGGGACATTTTAACTCCTTCTGGCAGCAAAAGGGACGAGGTCAGTTTCCAAGCTCAGAAATTGTTAATACGTTGTTAGCAACCATTAATTCCCATTGTAGTGAAACCGAGACAAACGGATTTATACTGATGGGTATACAGTCCCAATGCTAAATATTCAAATAGTAATATCCTATTTTTTTTTTTTAATACAATTTTCTTTTCCTTTGTTCCCCCCCTCTACGGTTATTCTTGCTTTTGATTTAAATGCTGCACCACTCCAGGAGATATCTGCATACGTGTTAGGTTTTAGAAGAGAGTGTCCCTGATGCCTTTAACGGTTTACTATGGGCCTTTTATGAAGAACTGTAAATATATCCCTAAAATAAAAAAAACACTATGGGCCATCTTAACTAAGTGATGCTATTCTACAAGACGCCTTCCCGCCCCAGGACACTTTACACCCTCCTGACTTGAAACGGACCAGGTGTCCTCCAGTGCCAGGAGGCGTTTTGCGGAATAGCACAGTTTAGTAGTTATACGCCTAAATGTTTTTTCCCTGTGCAATTGTTCAACTTTTTTTTTTTTTTTTTTAAGTTAGCAACTTTAACTAAATAAAGATGATATTTACCTCCATTGGATAAAAATATCCACAACGTCATTTGTACAAAATATATATTTCGGACAAGCTGTAATTAAAGTGGCCCTGCTGAGAAAGGGCATCACGTTTTAAACAATCAGAGCTCCCTGTGTGCGTTATAAAATAAAGTGGCTTATTCTCTTTTTGTGGAAACGTGTAGACATTTCTCTCAACCAGTGAATGGACTAAAATATTATCCGTAAGCGAGTGTGTCTTCTTCTGATGACGTCACACACATCATTCTACTCATTGGTCAAATAACAATTTAAAAAATAAAAATGTACGGTTACTGTTTTGATGAGAGATAAGTACTTTTAAATAGGAGGGTGAGTAAAGCACTTTTATACCGGTTTGCGCTATATTTGTGATGGGATAAGAGAAGGAGCGGGCACATCTTAATATAAATCTATTAATACTTCAGAATCAGACCACTTGTGATTTAGGGTAAAGATAAAAAGCCTTTGTCAGTTAAAGCTGCAGTTCAAGCTACCATTATATATATATATATATATATATATATTATATAATTTTTTTTTTTCCCATTCAATATGTGCATCAATACAATCTGCACACTGACAAGTGATTAGCTAAACTACAGATCGATCCGTTCTCCTGTAATCTATCGCTTGCTCCGGGTTATTTAATTTAGTTCTTGCACAGCATTCTGGGCAATGTAGTCCTGGAATATGATTGACTGGGCAGTTACTAGATACAATTGGTGCACTGCTAGAGAGAGGGCGGGGCTCAAGAGCCAGAGCCTATCAGAAGGGGAAGGGGGCTGTCACTTTGGAAATGCTTCCTACATTAGAAACATTAAAAATGTCTTTAAAACATTTACTTAATTTTTTTTAAATGCTACAAGTATTTTCTCATAGTACAGAACTGATTTATTAAAACACACATGTAGGATATTGCTTTAACTGCTGCTTTAAGTAGATTCCTAGAAGATTCCTCACATAACGAAAAACAGCAAGTGGCTGCTATCGTTAGTATAAGATGGTAACACAGCCTTTGAATGTCTTCCTCTCACCATATGTTTGGATCACTTCAGAAGTCCAACTAAGTTGCTAAAATGTTTCATGTGGGGTTAGTCATACAAAAGAATGAAGGGTGTCGTGATCTGATACTTAACAGGAAAATTATATTGAAATGCAACTTCTGAGGGATTTTCCATTTTCCATCATATCGCCCCTCCTTTCCTTCCAAAGTATATATTTTAAAGCAGCAATTCCAGCTAAACAGAAACACAGTGTGTTTATCCAGGGAGAAAACAGATTGTCCTTTTCTTGAATCAGGAATAATTTTTTCCCCTTCTGAAACATACCAGACAGATGTTTCACTGGATTTCCATTTACGTTCTTCGGGATAAGACAAAAAATAACCATTGGTAGATTCTAACAGGGTGAGATTCTCATTTGCAGGTTCAACACGACAGACAAATGTGTCTTCATGTGTAGATACATACGGAGCCCCAGACACAACTTGCCACCACCCGTCTACGCGAGAGGCCACGCATCCACTACGGGCCAGCAAAGGAAATACCGCAGCTGCTCCACAACCTCTCAGGAAGCAGAGCTCAAAGTTGTGCCCCACAATGCTTTGCATAGCGCTATGCCAGGCATTGTGGGGCGTGAGTTCAGCCAGCAGAACGGTGGTTGACCCCTCTTCTACCCAAGAGACTATTATTCAGCAGCCGTGGTCTTTCAGCTTTACACGTCAATCCAGACTTCCCACCAGTCGCAGGTGTATATACATGCATCCATACAAACAATTTGGTTAACCGTGTACCTTTCAAACAAAACATGCGCACTTTCCTTCTCTGAACTTAAAAAAAAATAACAATAATTTGCCAAAGTAAAGATAATTAAGATACCCAGCAGAAAGCTTTATTTTATTTCTAAACCCCTACTCACTAGATCTCTGCACAAGAAGCCAGCTTCAAAATAATACAGCAGCGTGCCACATGTCACTTCTCCCGGAGCAGCAGCCATTCGAGTCATCTGGACCTCACAAGTGAGGCAGCCTCCGGAGAGAAATGTGCAGCGATACGAAGCGGGCACCAGATGTCACTATAGGACAGACGCCTGGCAAATTATTTTATCATGGCAGACACACCACCGCTCACCTCATCCGATCCAACAAACGGGAGCATTATTCAGTGTTGTATATTTCCGCATTACTTCGCTTAAAAACGGACATGAAACTTTAAATCTACAGTCCCAGCTAACAAACGTATTGGAGTTATCAAATTAAAACACCCTGCCAGGTTACACTGTCCCTACTATTTTACCAATGGCTCCAAGATTTATGTTGTATTTAATGGCTTTGAAAATGTGTGAAAAGCACAGATATCACAAAATTTACATAATACAGCCGGTCTTCGCTAACCAACCGGAATCCATCCCGCAAACCGCTGTCAGATAACAGACTGTCGGATTACGGGTCCATGTTAATCCGCGGCGGTGAGCGGCGGATAAGCGGTTCCGACGTCGGATAATGCGTCCAGCGGGCAGCTTTATGCGGCGTCGGATAAGCCATTCGACGGAACACGGACCGTCGGATACCGAGAACCACCTGTACAGCAAAGAACAATTCCAGGAGTGAGCATATTCACGTGTCTCAGACAGCTCTGCAACCCTGCCTTTCACCAATGGGGAGGGGCGGGGGAGGGGGGGGACAGAGAGGGAGGGGGAGGGGACAGAGAGGGGGGGAGGGGACAGAGAGAGGGGGAAAGGGGGACAGAGAGGGGGGAAAGGGGGGACAGAGAGAGGGGGAAAGGGGGGACAGAGAGAGGGGGAAAGGGGGACAGAGAGAGGGGGAAAGGGGGACAGAGAGAGGGAGGGGAGAATGGGACAGAGAGAGGGGGAAAGGGGGACAGAGAGAGCGGGAAAGGGGGACAGAGAGAGGGGGAAAGGGGGACAGAGAGAGGGGGAAAGGGGACAGAGAGAGGGAGGGGAAAATGGGACAGAGAGAGGGGGAAAGGGGGACAGAGAGGGAGGGGAGAAGGGGACAGAGAGAGGGGGAAAGGGGGACAGAGAGAGGGGGAAAGGGGGACAGAGAGAGGGGGGAGGGGACAGAGAGGGGGTGGGGAAGGGGACAGAGAGGGAGGGGAGAAGGGGACAGAGAGGGAGGGGAGAAGGGGACAGAGAGGGAGGGGAGAAGGGGACAGAGAGAGGGGGAAAGGGGGGACAGAGAGAGGGGGAAAGGGGGGACAGAGAGAGGGGGAAAGGGGGACAGAGAGAGGGGGAAAGGGGGACAGAGAGGGGGAGAAAGGGGACAGAGAGGGGGAGAAAGGGGACAGAGAGGGAGGGAAAGGGGGACAGAGAGGGAGAGAGAGGGGGGAAAGAGGGACAGAGAGGGGGGGAAGAGGGGGAAAGGGGGACAGAGAGGGGGGGAGAGAGGGGGGAAAGAGGGACAGAGAGGGGGGGAAGAGGGGGAAAGGGGGACAGAGAGGGGGGAAGGGGGACAGAGAGGGGGGAAGGGGGACAGAGGGGGAGGCGAAAAGGGGGACAGAGGGGGTGGAGGGAGGGGAGAGACCTAGGAAATATGCCATTTTAAACATACTTTACATATCTATAATCATATTTCCCATGTATCTCAGGCGTGTTCAGTTGTGAACACAGCCTTCTCCACTGTGTTTTTTCGAGGAGTTTTCGTGGAGGAACTCGGGTCTCCACAACATTAGGACTTTCTCCCGCTCCTCCCCTTCCTGCTCTTACCTAAACGCGAACCATGATTTTTGAAGCCAGCGCAAGGTAGTGCTAATTTAACATTAGCGTTAAGCTTATGCTAATGGGATATACAACGGCAATTGTTTTTGCATATACAGTAGTTAGCTTTGTGGATATGTGAACCTCAGAGGAAATAACAGCCGGTAATAATTTTGAGAATGGCCCCTTTATTAGCACAGAGTTAATTGACCTCTGTGGATCTGGTCCATGGTGAGCCAAGGGATTTTGGCTGCTCCCTTCTATGTCACTATGTTGAACAACAATTTGAACAGTCAGAGTCCCCTTTCCATCCCACCCCCTTATATTTATTGGCTTTCTGACAAGGGCAGCATGGGCCATGGGTAAAGAAAACACTTAATTAACAAACACTCCCCCATTCAGAGGCCCCTAAGAAATACAATTTGTAATTATGCAGGATTCCAGAGAAACAAAAACAAGCACAATCTTTTTAGGATAGTTAGATTTGTTAAAAGGAAGATAGATTTTTTTAAATGTTGACAAAAGAAATGTTTTTTGGCCAGCTATGTGAGACTCCACCTCTGAAAGGTGAAATCAATGCACACAAAAGGTTTTGGAACAGGCACTTGCAATTTGTCAATTGTTTATTTTATTTCTACTTTAAAGCTCCTTGTATAAACACTGGATTAAAGCTTATGTCCTATGGAGGAAATGGCATCCGTGTTCTTCTAAATCTAAAACTTACACTATCACATGCACATAGCTTTGGCATTGAATAATACAGAGCGGAAAAAGTACTTCATGGTAACAATAGCAAATGAAGGACTACAGGGCAAATTGCTACTTTGACCATGTGTATGTATGCCATGGCAGGCCTTAGGGCAAGGCGAGCAAAGTGGCTGCCTTGGGCCCCGCGCCTTCAAGGGCCCCGCGCTCCCTCCTCTCATAGTCGCTGGGATCCAACTCCTCCCCGACCGAAGGGGGGAGCTGGAGGGAGTGCGAGCAGGGTTGCCATCTTCTACTTAAGGTCAACCCGGAATTTTTTTTATTTTCAAATGCCGTGCTCGCCTTCAGGGGCGGCCCAGCATCTTCCCCCTGTAACTCCTCTCAATATGGCCGCGGGACATCACATGGCGCAGCGTTGTCATAACAATGGGACACGCCGTGTTATGTCATGACGTCATGTAGCGTCCCGTTGTCATGGCAACGGCCGTCACTTGCTGCGGATGTCACTTGGCGTTCCCGTTGTCATGGCAACGCGGCGCCATTTGACGCCGTGTGCGGCCATATTGACAACAGTTGCAGGGTGAAGATGCCGGAGCAGTAGCCCGGAGATAAAAGGCCAAAACCCGGGTGAAACCGGGAGTGGTGGCAACCCCGAGTGCGAGGCCCCCCCTCCTCCAGCTACCCACGCCGGTTGGAAGTATCCTGACGCCGACACGAGGAGGGAGTGCGGGGCCCATGGACCGACAGAGAGGTGTGCGGTGGTGGGAGGGGAGGGTGTGTGCGCATGCTCTGAAGGGTTCTTACCTTTTCTGTAGCGGGCCGCCTCCTGTATCGTCACGCTGCCATGGTGACCGATGTCAAATGAAACCGTAACGTAATATGTCGTGTTGCCATGGCAACGTGATGGTACGCTGCTGCGGCGTCACGTTGTCATAGCAACGTGACGTCATATTACGTCATGGTGTCATGACGCTGCGTGGACGCCAGAAGGGGGCTGCTCGGCAAGGCAAGCCCCTTAACTTTTTTTTTTTTACAGGGTGGGGGCCCCCTGCCAGCGTGTCGCCTTGTGCCCCGCAAAACCCGAGGCCGGCTCTGCACGCTCATAGCTCCACAACCACCACAGCAACTCCACACCGGCCTCTGCAATGACAACCATCCATTGTTCTCTCTGCTGGTGCAATCACTCAGCAAAAGGAGAAAGTGAGCAGGAGAAGATCTGGAAGAGCAGCAGGAATAGGGAATATTCAAAGAATTCCTCTATCCCACTGTACTAAAAGGGGCGAGTTGTGAGGGGAGGTTCTTGATATTAACTTCTACTTTTTTTCCTCATTTAAAAAAGGTAATAAAATGAATAAAACGGGTGTTTAAAGAATGCAAAAATCATGTTTTTTATTTAGTTTTTAAAGCTGACATGGATTTAAAATTACTTTTTTCTTCAATAAATGGAAAGTCCGTGGGGCGTCCTGACCTAAAGCAGCAGCCCGCACCGATTGCCATTTTTCTTTGAATTGTATTTTTAAACGGTCTCTTCTTGCCCTTTCCAACGTGGTTTTTAATTTTTAAACCGGAAGGGGGAAATGAAGCTCTCCCAGAGTGCACTGCAATCGAGAGGTTACCATGGTAATGTCAGATACTAGGGATTAAGAAAATCATGTTTAAGACCAGAATAGCATTTAAAAAAAACAAAAGGGTACAGAACATGCTCAGAGGGCAAGATACAAACATTACAGGAGTTAAATTCATAGGCTTCTGGGAGACATTGTTTTGCTTCAAAGTTTAGTTTTAGAGATATTTTATCTTGAAGAACACTTTAATTTATGAATAGTGAACCTGTCGATCCTCTCCCAGATCACCAGCACCTTCCAACAGCTGACAGAAGTTTAAAGATATATTTTTGATTCTTAACCACTATAATATGTGTAAGCCATAGTGACTGATAATTTCATACACACACACATTTATTTTATTTTTAAATCAATTTTAGAAAGTCTCAAAATGTTTGTTTTAATTGACAAAATGCGTTTTCATTTCTTCCCTCCCAATAATCAGATTTATACATGGTCAATTAAAAATTAGGAAGAGATAAAAGGCAGCAAAACACTCATTAAATATCAGGCCACAACATTTACAGAAGTAGAATAATGGATATGAAGCACGGCAAAAATTGGGAGAACTGGAAGCAGGATCAATGGTAGAAAAAAATACAAATGTATTACCGCATAGCGCCCGTACAGAAGCTGCAGACAAACTCTGACGAGTTTCCCGCCGTCACCTGGCGGTTTATCAAAGAGCATAGTCTGCAGGTAAGAACGCCACCTTAAATATGAACCACTCCGGCGTAAAGGCTACAATCGCTGTCCCCCCCAGGTAAACTGACCGCCGCCTGTCAGGCGTCAGACCACATGAAAGATGGCCACCTCTCCCTCGGAGCATCCCAAAAAGATCCATACTTTAAAAACCCTTAAGACATATTGGTTATAACAATTAACAGAAATGAATATGTATTTGAAGTTAAAAACTGAGTATTTTGAACTTGGCACAATACATGCCAGAAGATGGCCTAATTTAAACGAAATCAATCCTAACAAAGCATTAGTAAATATTAGCTTTACATGGTATCCATCCGATATAGGAAAAATAATTGTATGTAGACTTAAATGCAACAATGTAGCCCCAACAAAGACAATAACTAAATGTCAATTGGAACAAAATAACAACAATGCAACAGTAATCAGAATACAGTTATTAAACCCATATCTGTTCACCATAGTAAATATACAAATAGCAAAAAGAAATACCCAATTGAGATCACATAAAAATAGTCTAAAGTATCAATTAAACCTGCACAATATCAAATAACATGATTCAAATAACTAGCATAACGGAAAAAAACATAACATGTCTAATAAACCTAACAAACAATAAAAACAAAAAGGTACATATGGAAAGTGGGAAGAACATCAGACACTCAAGTGTCACTCAAGGCGGATATCACATCCATTTATAAGAAGTGCCCGATATCCCATTCTGTATTGATACCCCGGGGATAGGGTATTCATTTTGTGTATCCAATACATCTCCCGGTGGTTGAGGAGAGTAAGCCTAACTCCTCCCCTCACTGGATTGGGTACATGTTCAATACCTGCAAATTTGAATTGAGAAATATCACCTAAATGGCAATTGTTGAAATGTTTGGATACAGGAAGTAAAGCATCTTTATTCTTATGGATCTGATGTGTTCCATCATCCTCACCTTGAGAGGTCTGATGGTCCTTCCCACGTAACCCCTCCCACAACCACATGTTAAATAATATACAACATAGGTTGTGTTGCAGTTAATGAAGGGAAACATTTTATGGTAATTATCAGATTTAAAATAAACCTTTTTCATTGGAGCTACAGTACATAGCGGCACACAATACAATTACCACATTTAAAGAACCCACGTGTATTTCCAAGTCGCTGCACCTTGTCCAATCCAGACCGAAATAAACTTTGGGCAAGGTGACGGGCCAAAGATTTCACTCTCCTAAAGGCAAATCTGTGCCCCAAATCTACTGTTTTTTTAATATCTCTATCCAAGTTCAAGACTTTCCAGTGCTTATGGAAAATTGTACGAATGGGACTATCCTGTCGGCTATGTTGAGTAGTACACAAAGGTGCTTGCCTATTAAACTCATGATTGGGCTGTCTCTGTTTTTGGTGTATTTTGTTTGTTATTAACAGATCTGGTCTATTAATTAATTTAGCTTAAGTATATGCACGGTAACCTCTTAAAGCAAGTCTTTTAGGCAAATCAGAAGACTGTACAGAAGACTGTACAGTCGAGCACAGTCTTCGCAAGCGAAGTTTCTGTACGGGCACTATGCGGTAATACATTATTATTATTTTTCTACCATTGACCCTGCTTCCAGTTCTCCAATTTTTGCTGTGCTTCATATCAAACTGTTCTACTTCTGTGGATTTCTCTTCATTGGATGCACGCTGGGATTTCTTACTACAAGCACGTTGGGTCCGTGAGTACTTTATTCAACCTTCAGTGCTCAATTCACATTGATGAAGGCTTTTGTTACCTCTTGTGCATACCTGGATCTAGAGTGGCTGGTGTTTACTGACTCCATTTGATGTCCGGCTTGATTGCGGGGTTTCTATTGTGGTCTACAACCGGCACGCTTATCAATCTGATTCAGAGGTACATTACATATTGTATACATTGAATTTACGGACTATATCCCTACCAATTTAATGGAATTCAATATCCTGTATCTATGTGTGGTCCAACTTAGATCTTTTGGAAGCGCTACTTTGGAGATTTACTTCTTCGTTTCTACACAACTTTTACAGAATAAAATTCACTTTACAAAATACTTATTTTTAATTTAGGCAATCAATCACAAAGACAACTAATGGCAGATATATTAGTTCACTTTGGATCTTTGCTTGCTTAGCTAAACTGGCCTAATGCTGTGACATCCGGGCCTTGCATACAGTATGACTTACAGCAGTCAAGAAATCTTCCATCCCAACAGTCGCCTGAATGTTAGATGTGAGGATCAGCGCTGGAATTTTATGTGCTCACCCTGTTTACTGTAAGTGTTGGTGCCAGGAAAATAAGGCTCCAGGCGTCAAGCCAAACATTTCGCCCTTAAGTATTTCACAGCTAAATGAGCCGTAAATACACTGCAGTATATCTGTCAAATGCATCCTCGTGTTCTGCATAGCCAGGGACAGTTCAGTTTTTTTATTTTGATTTGCTCCTACAATTAGACATTATTTCAACTTCTTAATTTAAAGTGAGCGTTCCCTGGAACAGACAAAAAAGTTGTGTGTGCTGAGCACGCGCATTGTAAGTGGAACTTCTTTGTGTTTTGTCACAGAAATTGTATTTGTGATGATGTTTTAAATTCAATGAACGAGATGAGAATATAATTTATTTATTTTTTGTGTTGAAATTTCCATACTATCACTTGGAATACATGATATAATGGACTTATGATAACTAAAGTAAGATAGATATATTTTGGATTGTATCTAATTGCTGTTACTCTCAAGTCTTTCATTCAATGTAAGTCATAAAAATCAAAAACACAATTGACTTAGAACGCGCGTGCTCGGCACCCCCCGCCCCCCACCCGTTTTTTGTTTTTCTTTAATCATTACAGTTACTATATTATATTAATCTATATACAAATCATGTGTTATATGTTTACACACCTTGCATGTTTTCCACTTCTGCCTTTTTTTATTATAAATGGCACATTTCTAAAAATGTTGCTATTTGCACTTCTACATTTATACTTACTTGGAATTCCTTTAGTTACAGTGGTGTGTACGGCCGCTTCTGCGCGTGCACGGCCTAGTATGGCCTTGTGCGCGGCCTAGTGCGCATGCTCAGAAGCGACTTCCACGCATGCGCAGATGCCGATGTAAGTCTCTGCGCATGCGTAAGTATATTTATATATGCGCATGCGCACTTGACCTTTGAGCATGCGCACGTGTTAACGGCCGTCTGTGCGCATGCGCACGAACCGACTGTTGCATCTACACACGTGCCGACATCCGACTTTGTACCTGCGCACACGGTTGCGTTGACGCATACGCACGCACTTTACTTCTGCGCATGCGCATTATGTCACTTTTATTCCTGTTTCTCATACAGCAAATTTTCGTCCCCATGCACGATATTTTACCCATCAAAATTCAGTAGGCACCACCAAAGAAGTTTCACTTCAAAAACCATTAACACCTCTTCAATGTAATTAATTTCCTTATGAAAATGTAAATCACCCTTTCTTTATAGAATTGCGACCAAACTCCCAAAGTCATTTTTAGAGCAAAACCCGATTGATATTGAAAATAGCCCAAAAGGTTGGTTCAATGTAGGAGCTGAAGGAGTGTCTCAGTGAGTAAAGACCTTGACTATGATAATGACATGGAGAATGTGCCTGGTTCCAGCTGCTTCTGACCTTGGGCAAGTCACTTTATCTCCGTGTCAAAAACATAGTGTGTAAACTCATCTGGGCAAAATCTTATGGCAATGCTGCTTTCCGTGCACTATATTGACTTGTCTGTCCAGAGAACATTGTTCCAAAAGTCTTGTGGATCATATATGTGCTCTTTGGTGAACTTCAGACAATGTTCTTTTTAGAGAGCAGGGGTTCCTCCTGGCTATCCTTCCATGAACACCATTCTTGTTCAGACGTTTTCTGATAGTTGAGTCATAAACACTCACATTAGCCAATGCGAGAGTGGCCTGCAGATTCTTGGTGTTACTCTGGGGTTCTTTGTGACTTACAGGATGATTTGCCGGTTTGTTCTTGGAGAGATTGTGGTAGGACGACCACTCCTGGGTAGAGTGACTGTGGCCTTGAACTTTCTCAATTTGTAGACTGTCTGATAATGGGTTGGTGAAGGCTCAAATCCTTAGAAATAGTTTTGTAACCCTTTCTAGACTGATGAGCATAAATAACTACTTTTCTGAGGTCTTCAGAGGTGTATTTTGATAATCGCATGATGCGTTTCCACACACCTGTATGAGAAGACCAAATTCACAAAGTTTCTGATCTTTATATAGGGTGGGGCCTCACAAACTCCCACCTGAAGATCTACCAAATTATTTAAACACCTGATTCTAATTATCCCCTTTCATTTAGCTGATAAAACCAGGGTTTCACTTACTTTTGCACATACTCTGACTCTTATTTACTCATTGTTTGTCTAATTAATACAGCATTTTGTTTCAAGAGACATGGAATAGGTTACTATAAACTCTATTGGATATTTAAGAAAAGACTGTTCTTTATTCAAGAATATCATGGAAAAACTATGGAATTTCCGTAACTATCATTGGGGTTCACAAACGTTTTCTCGCCATTGTAGATATAGATATATATTGCTTAGGTATGTTTCTGTACAACGGTACAGCTGTTACAGAGTTGCTAAACAAGGACAGCAAGGAGGGAAGAGGAGACAGACAGCAAGGAGGAGGGAATGAAAAGCAGTGTGCATATGGGGCAGGAGGTAGTGCAGCAAAGACAGCGAGGAAGGGAGGAGAGACAGGAAGGAGGAGAGGAGAGATGGCAAAGAGGGGAGGACAGATGAGATGAGTAGGAGAGGAAGGAGTGTAGAGTGCACAAAGAGGAGCAGACACCGGGAGTACAAAGAGAGGGAAGGAGAGAGTGCAAAGAGGAGCACGCCATGATGGAGGAGAGGGGAAGGTGGGACAAGAGATAGCAAGGCGTTACAGGGAGGGGTGAAACCAAAGAGTAATGTTTAATTAACAACCTTTAAGATCTGCTAGATCAGGGGTGCACTACTCCAGTCCTCAAGGGCCACCAGCAGGCCCGGTTTAGTGATATCCCTGCTACAGCACAGGTGGCTCAATCAAAATAACTGAGCTACTGATTGAGCCACATGTGCTAAAGCAGGGATAGCCTTAAAACCTGGCCTGTTGGTGGCCCTTGTAGACCGGAGTTGAGCACCCCTGTGCTTACGCCAGGTACAGCTAGTATGAAATAAAAGTTGCTATTTATACAAGATTACCCCCTATAACATTTCCGTTTTTGGTTTCCTGTGAAAAATGAATGTCGAGTCTGAACGTGTCGTGTGCAATATGAATTATACCTGGTAATTCTTCTACAATGTTATCAAACTAGCAAATGCCATTCTAATTATTTTACAAAGTAAATAAATGGGAATCAAAGATTTACTTGTAGATTCTAAGACCCACAAACAAACTCATCATAAAACCTGACAGAGTTTGTAAAAATATCCCAAAGCAATTGGCCTCCATGTAAATAGTAAATGCTGAAGAGGTCCGACACATAACACCCACCCCCAGTATTTTTCTAAATATGTTTTTACCCAATAAACATGTGACTGCCACTTTACATATGTAAAAACCGCATAAAGCACACAATATTATTTAGCACTCCCATTTGTTGCTGGAACGCATTAGACACTTGCTAGAGTAGCAAGTACAGCTCAACCCCCGTTATAGCACGATCTTCTACAACGCGGTCTGAGCATGGCTCCCGATTTAAAAACATCTCCAATGTTTTTTTTAAAATTATTATTATTTATTATTATTATTATTATTACATTCAATGCTTTATTGCTAACGGACACACATACATACACACTTACACACCCCTCCCCCCCCCCCCCCCATCACTAATAATTTTACCATACCATGCAGGAATCGAACCCATGACCCTTCATACACTGGTAGCAATTCTCTAGCTGCTACCCCATAGGATTGGTGTGATGTCATTGACTCTATACACAAACGTAACTTCTGCTGCACATTACTGCCTTTCACTACTGTGCCGTAGAATCGAAGTGTGCCGTAAGGTGGCGGTAGCCACTCCAGGGCTCAAATATGGCTGCTTTTAAGATTTCCCGGGCCCTGTGGGCCAATAGGAAACCGTGACGTAATCAGGTTCGGCCTCATATTGGCCCATGTGACGAGTAAGCTGAAAACTGCAGTATCTCTGGAAGCAGGGGAGTCCCTGGAGCGGAAATGAATGGGGTTTACCTCCGGAGACCCCCTGCTTCAATCCTGTATAAATAAAAAACAAAACAAAAAAAACAAACATGCTTGAATTGATCCTTTAAACAAATTACCGTATATATGAGGAAACAGTATCCTATTCACCACAGGGATTACAATCACAGGTGCCATTTGCATGGAAATAAACACAGCAATACAGCCCACTTGGCAGCACATATTGCAGGTGCACAGTTCGTCTAGTTTCTAATACACTATAATCTCGATGGCCTATGGATTCCTGTCACTTTATTCTGGAATGTTATTCTGAAGCACTCAGTACCCGACTGGCTTTATATAAAAATTACACTTTAGGCCTCGGGCATTGAGGTGCGCTGCTGCTCGGCAGTGAGCCCCTGCAGCCGCAATGAGAGCGGCTTTAGCAGGGGCTCGTTAACGCTTCCGCAAGCGTGCGTAAGCCTTTGCCAAATTTTAAATTCAAGCGCTCAAGGGAGCGCAGGGCCGGTCACGTGAGCGGTTCGCCCAATGAGGGCGAACCAGCTCCGTGACGTCACAGCCCCCCCCGACACGCCCCCGGACGGAGCGCCGACCAAGGCCAGGGAAAGCACCCGCTTTCACACACCTCAGCACGGCTTCTGCAACCCTGGACGCAGCCTTAAGAGTGCTGTAATCACGTATTTGGTGCTAATGTTTGTATTATTTAATTAAAAAATACAAACATGTTTATAAAATAGTAATAATCCCAACAGGACAGGGCGTTACCTGGCTGTTCATGCTGGTGGGTTAAAGCTTTTCTACCCTGGGATATAAAGCAGTAATACTACCTTTCCTCTCCCCCCCCCTTTTTTTTTATTCTTATTTTTTTTTTATTCTTATTTGTAAAGCATGTGACAATTCTCACCTAAACTGCCTATCGCTTGGTGCTCCTGTTATAAATCTGTCAAAATCCTGATTGTGTGCCTAACGAAATGTCCGCCTTCTAACTTGGTGCTGCACTCTGTGAAATGCTGCAGCTGATATGCAACATTATATTACCAAGTGCAATGCATTATTTTTACAGCCTTCAGTGTCAAAGACAGACAGACTGCTATTGGAACACAGCAACTGTTCTGTTTGTGATACTTAGTTGCCAAAGGGCAGAGCTCAAAAAGGTGTGCGAGTCTTTTTTTAAAAGGGGAAGTGGATATGACTTTCTAAATGGTTGCTGTAGCAGACAAAAAAAGAATGATCAGTACATTTAAAAAAAAAAAAAACACGCAGGTCGTATTATCTAATACTATAGAACTGATTAAAAAAATAAAATAAAACAAAAAACACAAGATATTGGATTTTTCACATTTTGCTGCTTTAATGGACAGGTGCCCTGTCCTGCGTTTCTTACTTAAACCTCGCCCTATGCTTCAGGTCACAGATGATTTTACAAGCAATTCCAGGATAAACTTTTATTTTTGAATACATGTACTTTTCTTCTCCTTTTGTGTAGCATAAATGCATACATGTTTGCATTGGGGGAGAGGAGGGTTACACGGTTTTAAATTAGAGAGAGACAGGACAGGTACAAAAATCTAACAAGGTTGAAAGAAAACAACCAGTTGACCTATAACCTTTATGTCAGAGCAATCAATACTACAAGCATTACAATTAATATTAGATTAGTAAAAGCCCTACTGTAACAGAGTTAAGCAATGAGAGTTCTGAACTGTGACCTTTACCCAAAATGACATTAAACACAGGCGCCAGTCTGTCTACACAGCAGTGTCAATGGGCATGCGTAAAAGGCCTTGTAGTGAGTGCAATGCAAGCTGGGCTAAGGACCAACTCTGTGTGATACAGATAAGGAAGCTGGCTTCATACTGCATCTGCTATAATGGTGAAATCCCAGACTTATTTGATAGACCACAGTTACTGTGAAATATTGGCAGTTCAACTGGCTTCCTCATTCCGAAAAATATTTATTGTAAAGTAAGTAAAACATTTTTTAAATGATGAATGATCTGAAACCATGTTTATCATTCAGCCCTGATCACTGTCACTTTGAAATTGTTATGACAATTTTTGCTGGTAGGTAACAGTATCTGGTGAGAACTGGGGTCTGAAAAAGATTTCGAAGCAAACAATATAGCGCAAGATCATATTGCAGACACATTGCTTCTATGGCAAACCAGGTATAACATCAAAGCAACAAAAAAATGGCAGCATAATAAAAATAATCTATATCAACCAAAATTTCATTAACTTGTGTTCTATATAAATGGATTATTAATTTAGCGGGGGGGAAAACAAGCATAAACCATGCCGTGCTCTTTAAAAAATTATTATAAACGTGTGAATATATATATATATAGATGTATAGATATACATACATACATACATACATACAGTGTTCGACAAACCTATACATTTGCTCGCCCCGGGCGAGTGAATTTAACATCGTGGCGAGCTCCTATTGGCCCAAGCAGCACACGTTTGGTACTAGGTGGCGAGTAGATTTTTTTGTTTGGCGAGTAGATTTTTTGGTGATTTGTCGACCACTGTGTGTGTATAATATATATATATATATATATATATATATATATATATATATATATATATATACACATATACTGTATATATCAGAATAAATGAGTTCTTCAGTATTAGGTGATACCTTTTTTATTTGGGCTAACAATTTACATCATAGGACACGCTTTCAAGAGTTCTACTCTCTTCTTCAGGTCATCAACACTGATTTACAACGGAATCTATTGCTAAAACAGAGGTTTGGAAAGCAGAAAAAAAAGATTTAGATAAGGTAGGTGAGAAAGGGATGTTTGAAGAAGGTGACAAGTAATAGCATGGAGAGGGAAGGGGGATAAGAACATTGGCAGAGAGAGGCAGACAGGATAATTAGAAACAATTGTGATAGTGTGTGAGAAACCCCATATCCGCATTCAGTCCTCTTGTTTTGGTGTCAAAGAGTCTTATTCTGAGCTCAAATGTTTTCCGTTCTTGGGTGCGTTTGAACATTCCATTGAGGATTTAGATTTTTAAATCATTTATGGAATGATCTGTTGTGAGAAATGATGTCCCACTGGTGAGCAGTATCTTCCTTCTTCGTGGTGGAGTATAGAGTGTCTGTGCATATTCATTCTGCCTTGAAGTTTTGGGCTGGTTTCCCCAATGTAGCATCCTTCGTTATTTGTTGCATTGAATCATATAAACCACATTTCGGGGTGTGCAGCAGTGTGAACCTTTAACATTGAGGGTTCCATGGTTGTGACTGGCTGTGGGATCTTGACATATATGTTTGCAGAGTTTGCAACGGGTGTTGTTGCACGGTTTTGTGCCATTACCAGTGTCTTGAAGTTCGTTCTGAAGTTTTTTGATGACTAATTTCTGTTTGAAGGTTGGTGGTTGCCGGAACGCAAGAAATGGAGGTTTGGGATAGATTTCTTTTAATGTCACAACATCCCCTTCCAGCATGGGTTGCAGATCTTTGATTATTTTTCATATTTCCTCTAGGGTAGAGTTGTATGTGGCCACTAGTGGTATGCGTGTGGTAGGTTCTTTCCGTCTGTATTGTAGCAGGTGTTCTCATGGGGCTTTTAGTGCAAATGTAATAGTTCTTGCAATAGTCTTTGGTTTGTATCCCTTCTGTCTGAACGATTCGATCAGGGTTGTAAGATGCCTGTTTCTGTCTTCAATGTCAGAGCATATGCGGTGGTATGTTATAGCCTGGCTGTGTATGATACCTTGTTTTGTATGAGTGGGATGGAAGCTGGAGTTATGGAGGTAACTGCATCCGTCTGTTGGTTTCTTATACATACAGATGTGTGTAGTTTGCCATTTTTCAGTTGTATCTAGAAAGTTTACTAGGTTTGCCGGGTAATCCATTTTGAGTTTAATTGATGGATGTAATGAGTTCTGGGACTCGTGAATGTTTTAGGGTTTCCTTCACCCTCTGTCCATATTATAAACAGGTCTTCAATGCATCTGTAGTATTTGTAGGGTTTGTGGGGGCATGTAGTTAAGAAACTTTGATCAAGATTTGCCATGAAAAGATTGGCATATTGTGATACCATCTTGGTACCCATTGCAGACCCCATTAGTTGTAGGTACATTTCCTTGTTGAAGCTGAAGTAGTTTGCCCTATGATATAAATTGTTAGTCCAAATAAAAAAGGTATCACCTAATACTGAAGAACTAATGTATTCTGCACTATCGCAACTTGAAAAACACGGTTATTTCTGAGAGATATAGATATATAGACACATATACATTGTATGTGTGTGTATGTGTGTGCATGTGTATGTGCGTGCGCGTGTGTATGCCTATGCATATGTGCGTGTGTATGTATATGTGTACGTACATACGTACGTACGTACGTACGTACGTACGTGTGTGTGTATATATACATACACACACACACACACACAATTTTGATATTTATTGGAAACGATACTAGATTTCACCATCCACACCTGACGGAGGGGCCTCAGACCCACCAAAGCATTTATTTATAGCGTTCTGCAAGATAAACAGTACAAGATGCTGAAGTAAAAGTGGTGTTATTGTGTGACGGCTCATGTTGAATTTTTATTGATCTTTTCTGTAGCAGAGAGAGGTCTACAATCTACACAGACCCAGCCAGCACCACCATTAAGATTACCATTGATTTTCTTCAGAGTGTACAGGTACCCGCACTGCTTTACTTTGATACATATGTGTCTCATGCTCGCTGTTGCTTTGGTCTCCCTGTCAACTTAGGGCAGTAACATCATCAGAATGAGAACATTATTTAATTTAATTGTGCTTTATTGTTCTTGTCTATAGAGCAGGGAGCTACCGATGGACCTTATGGAACTTAAAAATGTTCAGGGGAGTTTACAAGGTGCCAGCAGAAAGGTAAAAAAATGCCCTTCAAACGATTTTATTTTTTTAATGAATGAGCATTGGGATTTGCACATACATAGCTTCGATAAAGTCTATGGATTCATCAAGCCGTGATGAGGGGTATCATACCCTGATCGAGTGGTAACTGCATTTACTTGAGTGGCAGTTACCTCCATATCTGGGTACGAATCCCAGCCTATGTGCCATAATAAACCAGAAATCCACCCTCCAAAATATATATATATATATATATATATATATATATAAAAAAATCACACTCAGTTGGCACACTGTAAACAATAGTAAGATGCTGATGCTTGCCCCATATGCACATGTAAAAAATAGATTTTACCAGATTGGAGTCCGGAAAAAACGAGACAGCACACAGTCCAGTAGTTCCAATGAAGCTGTATTCAAAGTAACATGGCACCACCTCCAACGTTTCGGTCCACTCAACGTGACCTTCCTCAGGGACGTGCACGTCCCTGAGGAAGGTCACGTTGAGTGGACCGAAACGTTGGAGGTGGTGCCATGTTACTTTGAATACAGCTTCATTGGAACTACTGGACTGTGTGCTGTCTCGTTTTTTCCGGACTCCAATCTGGTAAAATCTATCTATCTATTTATTTATTTATTTATTTATACATACATATATATACTGTATATATATATATATATATATATATTTTTTTTATTTTTTTTAACGTTGCCTATACAACGGGGTCACTGGAAGCTGGTACTTTGTCCCCCAATATCTAGGTACTCCCCGAACGATTAAAAACAAAAAAATAATAATTAGTTCCTGGAGAGAACAAAAAAAAAACTACAAATATGGCCCCTGGGTCACCAATAGAAAGCTGAAGTGTCACCTCTTGATAACGCAGTGGCCTCCTATTGGCCACCGGAGCAAGACCCTATCCCGCAGCCATAGTGTCACTTGAAAACCAGTTCAAGCAAAAAAAAAAAAAAAAAAAAAAAAAAAAAAAACAGTACGGAGTATGAACGGCTACTGTCATGATAATATCATGAGATGTTGCGTATTTAATCTATCTGGTGCTTCAGGGTTAATGTAGCTACAGTTCGATTATAAAAATACAATATACAGGGTTTATGACAGGTCAAAGCTTTTCCTGGGTCTGCGCAGAACTAGGAGGAGGACTTAATAGGGGGGGCCCACTAAAAGTGACATGTGTCGTTTAAAAGGCAGTCAACGATAGCAAAAGACACTTTCCTGCGTGGTTTTGAAAAAAAAAATAAAGTGCGCGCGCCGAGTACGTGCATTTTAAGTGAAACTTTTGTGTTTTGTCACAGAAATTGTATTTGTGATGTTTTTAATTAGAAATCAAAACACAATTTCAGTGCCAAAACATAAGCTTGACTTAGAATGCATGTTTTAGCTATTTGCACTTTTATATTTATAGTAACTGAATTCCTCATGTGCGCGCCAGTCAGTGCGTGTGCGCACCAGTCAGTGTGTGTGTCCACATGTCAGTGTGTGCGTGTGTGTCAATATCTCACTGGGTGTGTGTGTGTCTGTCTCAGTGTTTAAGTGAAGCTTCTTTGTCGGTTGTCCTCCTCCTACTCTCCGTCACCATCAAGGCAGTTTACTGCCAGGGAAATTTTCATGTGGTAGGTGTGCCGCTAAAGAAGTTTCACTTCAAAAACCAGCAGGCAGCATTAGTTGCCACGTCATCAGTGGGCAAAGTATCTTACGCCCAAATTGAAAGAGTCACGAATGTCTTCGCTAATCTTCCTGCACACCTCGACAAAGATTAAAAAATCATCATCAAAGCTGCACTGCTGCACCATTTCAACACCAGCCCTGAAATCTACAGGTAAAACTTCAGAGCCCTCCAGCGTGGTGGCACCGGCGGCTTTTCTGAGTTGGTGAGGCACCTGACATCTTTGATTTTATTAGATCTCATAGTTCATGAGCAATTTTAAACCCTGTGCCCACCAGACGTGAGAGAGTGGGTGAAGGACGGAGGTCCTAAAACAGCCACAGAGGTTGGCCAGCTTGCGGATTCCTATGTGGCTAACAGGAATCCAGCGGTTAGCAATAGGGTCCCAGGATAGAGGGGGGGGGGTAAAGCCGAGGAAACCCCACGACCTCCTCTTGTTGCACCTACTGAGGCTTCTTTTGGGGAAGGCGGTTGGCACACCGGGACAGGGGAATACCCGTCGGTGTTTTGCATGCAAACAGATGGGGCACATCAGCACCAACTGCCCAGAAAGGAAGAGGCATGCAACTGCCTCTGGAGGGGATAGCCCCTCAGGAGTGCGCCTAGGTGCCTGTGTGGTATCTGGGCCGCAAGAAAACAGAGTTGCCCAATTATTGCCAGCTCTGGTGGGTCAGAAACTCACCCAAGGACTAATAGACCCAGGTGCTACACTTACCTTGGTGCGGACAGTACTGAACTCTGCATATAGGGGTGGCGGGAGTGCACCGTGGCAAAGGTATACTTGAATTGGGATCCTGGGGATAGTGTGCCTAGTAGGAATAATTGACTATATTCCTGCTAATGTGTTGCTAGGTAATGATCTTATAAAGATGGTTACCCAATATGAGACTGCTGTAACCCAACAAGCTCAGGAACCAGCTTAACAATTCCAGGTACTGATGCACACTGGGTACCAGGGAAAGGTGACTGACAGGGGTTGTACAGAAGTGGGGGCTGTGGGAACCTCGCAGTAGAATTCATCACCACCAACAAAATGGTCGCAGGGAGTTCAAATGAGGTGATTAAGGGGGGAACTGTAGCAAAGTGGGGGCCAGAGAGTGCTTCCCATTACAGTCCCTTGTCACCGGAGGTCCCTGAAAGGAGTTGTAGCAAAGTGGGGATCCCAGATAGTCTCATTACAGCTCATTGTCACAGTGGACACAGAGGGAAAGATTGAGTGGGTTAGTGAGGGGGCTGTACCAGAGTGTGGAGCAGAGATCGTTTCCCCTTTCCGCCCATCATCACAGGGGACCCCAGGAGGGTGTCCAAGGGGGATTGTGCCAAAAGGGGGTGTGTGGGCAGAGAGAGCTTGAGAGTGAGAGAGCCTGTCACCCCAAGGGACTTAGAGGAAGTGTTAAAGGGGGGTTGTCTCAAAGTGGGGGATCTGACAGTGTTTATGGACCTGGGAGACAGTGATGGGCCAGCACAGGCCCTTACTGTTCAGGGAGAGACTGAGAAAGAGAGGGGGGGGGGGGAGAAAGAGGGAGAGAGAGGGGGGAGAGAAAGAGAGAAAGACAAAGACAGCAAGAGGGTGAAAGACAGCGAGGCAGAGAAAGACAGCAGAGGGAAGAGACTGGGAAAGAGAGATAGGCACAATAAGAGGGCAAGAGGCCGAAACAGAGAGACAGCCAGCAGAAAAAAAGACAGAGAAGGTGAGAAAGAGAGAGGGAGAGATAGTACAGAGAAAGAGGGACTGCCAGCAGGGGTGCGGGCCGAAAAGACAGCAAGAGAGACAGGAATAAAGAAAGCAAGGCTCTCAGAGGGAGAGAGAGAGCCTAAGAGACAGCTATAAAGAGACAGCCAGTATCGACATGGACCCCTGACTGGAACGGAATGGTCAGTTCATCACGCTAAGGTGAAGGCGGTATCCGTGTGAGCACGGGACTGGCATGTAACCCAGCCGCTTCGCTCATTTTGAGGAGAGAGATGTCATGATATCATGAGATATTATGTATTATTCAAACTGTTGATGGAGAAAAGATGGAGAAAAGATGGAGAAAAGATGGAGAAAAGAAAACCCCCACACAAGAGTCCCTATCACTTGCACGCAAAGTACATATTCAGATATACAGATCTCTATGTACAGAAAGTACATATTCAGATATACAGATCTCTATGTACAGAAAGTACATATTCAGATATACAGATCTCTATGTACAGAAAGTACATATTCAGATATACAGATCTCTTATGATCTGTCAGATTCCAATATCCAGAATAAGAGAAAAAAGGATATACATATCCTCTTATGTACCACTAATCCTCAAAAAAAGAAAATAATAAAGTTTTATTAAACATATGACATCTGCGATTCGTGATTATATTCATTTACAGTGCAATAAAATTCCCCAGTGGGAGGCTGCATGTATCAAGTAACATTCGTAAATATCCAAATAGCATGGATTATTGATGTAATTTCAGTCCACAATGAAACACCAATAAGTGGAATTTCCTTATTAGAAATAGGTAGATGTCAAAGTCTATATTAGACTCCTAATTGGACATAATATCTCAACATCATATAACTCCTCAGATGTTTAGTGTCCGTGGAGGTCTAAATAGATGATCTTTGATCCAATATTCCACTTATAGCATGTATGGAAGAGTTCTATAGCAAAATAACTTTCTTAGGATAAAGTAAACACCAGTGCTGAATTTCTCTGTTTTAAGTAAACAGGTTGCAGATTAGCCATATATTATAGCATAAATACTTAATAATGGAAAGTATACTAGATCGCGATATGTAGATAACCTGTAGCTGTGTCTCTCTGTGTGCAAATAACTTGCACACAGCCTATTGGTCACACCACCTACTTACAGTTGGGTCCGGAAATAATTGGACACTGACACAATTTTCATAATTTGGGCTCTGTACACCACCACAATGGATTTGAAATGAAACAACCGAGATGCAATAGAAGTGCAGACTTTCAGCTTTAATTCAAGGGGTTGAAAAAAAATATCGTATGAAACGTTTAGGAATTGCAACCATTTTCATACACAGTCCCCTTATTTCAAGGGCTCAACTGTAATTGGACAAATTAACACAATCATAAATAAAATGTTCATTTTTAATACTTTGTCAAGACTCCTTTGCAGGCAATGACTGCTTGAAGTCTGGAGCGCATGGACATCATAAAATGCTGGGTTTCCTCCTTTGTGATGCTTTGCCAGGCCTTTACTGCAGCTGTCTTCAGTTGTTGTTGTTTTGTTCGTGGGTCTTTCTGCCTTACGTTTTGTCTTCAGCAAGTGAAATGCATGCTCGATCGGGTTGAGATCAGGTGATTGACTTGGCCATTGCAGAATATTCCACTTCTTTGCCTTAAAAAACTCCTGGGTTGCTTTCGCAGTATGTTTTGGGTCATTGTCCATCTGTAAAGTGAAGCGCCGTCCAATCAACTTCGCTGAATTTGGCTGAATCTGAGCAGACAATATATCCCTACATACTTCAGAATTCATCCGGCTGCTTCTGTCTTCTGTCACATCATCAATAAACACTAGTGACCATTGTAAGCCATGCCATTGTAAGCCATGCATTCCCATGCCATCACACTGCCTCCACCGTGTTTTATAGATTATGTGATATGCTTCGGATCATGAGCCGTTCCAAGCCTTCTCCATACTTTTTTTCTTCCTATCATTCTGGTACAGGTTGATCTTAGTTTCATATGTCCAAAGAATGCTGTTCCAGAACTGGGCTGGCTTTTTTAGATATTGTTTGGCAAAGTCTAATCTGGCCTTTCTATTCTTGAGGCTTATGAATGGTTTGCACCTTGTGGTAAACCCTCTGTATTTGCTCTCGTGAAGTCTTCTCTTTATGGTAGACTTGGATAATGATATGCCTAACTCTTGGGGAGTGTTCTTCACTTGGCTGGATGTTGTGAAGGGGTTTTTCTTTACCATGGAAATGATCCTATGATCATCCACCACTGTTGTCTTCCGTGGACGTCCAGGCCTTTTTGTGTTGCAGAGCTCATCAGTGCGTTCTTTTTGTCTCAGAATGTATCAAACTGTTGATTTGGCCTCTCCTAATGTTCCTGCTATCTCTCTGATGGATTTTCTTTTTTTTTTTGCAGCCTAAGGATGCCCTGTTTCACTTGCATTGAGAGCTCCTTTAACCGCACGTTGTGGGTTCACAGCAACAGCTTCCAAATGCGAATGCCACACCTGGAATCAACTCCAGACCTTTTTTACCTGCTTAATTGATGATGAAATAACGAAAGAATAGCCCACACCTATCCATGAAACAGCTTTTGAGTCAATTGTCCAATTACTTTTGGTCCCTTGAAAAAGAGGGGGCCATATATTAAAGAGATGTAATTTCTAAACCCTTCCTCCAATTTGGATGTGAATACCCTCAAATTAAAGCTGATAGACTGCACTTAAATAATGAATATGGGCTTAAACTGTAACTTGAATTTATTTTGGTACACAAACGAAATAACAAAAACTTGTATCAGTGTCCAATTATTTCCGGACCTAACTGTATATATTTATTGCCAAAGGAAACCATAGACATGCACTTCCCCATATGTTATTACCAAGTATTAAATGTTGAGAAGCTAACAGCAGACTAGATATATAAATGGAGTAGTCTGCAAAACAATATTATCATGTGTCAGTGCGTCTAAATTGCACACTTCAGTATTCAGAACGAAACATGAGTAGCTACATCAAACACCGTTTGGTAACATTGTATTAAGAGGAGCATGTTGCATTAACCAAAACTTCCCAAATTAGGTTAAGGTCTAGCTAATATTGGCAAGTATAGCAGCTGAAACGGCTGTTCATCTAGCTAGAACAGAGTAATTCCTGTGTTCAATATCACCATGTGTTTGTAAGTCTAAATTGCACGCGTCGGAATTCAAAGCAATACAACACATGGTTAAATAACATTGAATTCAAAGGAGCACATTGTAACAAACGAAACTTCCCATGTAGGTGAGCATCTATATATGTAGGCGAGTATCCTTTGCCACTCCCCCGGCATTTAAGTGCCTTCGAGAAGCGCGCGAGGCCTCTGTAAACCCCACTCCCCCGCAGACAATCCCGCAACCCCTGTTTGCGCACCCCTGCTGTATGTGACTTCTTGTATGTGTATTGCTACTTTAAGCATTCTGTAATATTTCTTCCTTTTTGATACTTTCGGAATGAGAAAGGGTAAGACTTTCAAGAGGAAGTAACAATGATGAAAAATGTCAGTTGTACACATACAAAAGCAGAATCATACATCTCTTTTCTTATAACTAGACCGTATATATGCATAGCCATGAGCAAAGAAATCAGAAGCAGATCGATGTCATGCATGCACATCACCAAACAAATGTATTAAAAGCAAGAAGACTTACATCAGCTCTCTAACACAGTGTTTTTCTACAGGGTTCCTAGGAGCCCCTGTGTTCCCCAAGCCTCCCAAAAATGTACTGGTCATTTGAAAATTGTACCAAATACAAAAGAACTTACAATGCATCTGATCTCAGACTCGCTGTTATAGAGGGTTGGGGGTTCCTCAGAATTTCACCAAGGGTTCCTTAACCAAAAATAGGTTGAAAACCAATGCTCTAACACAGCGGTGCGCAAAGTGGGGGGCGCGACCCCCAGGGGGGGCGGGAGATTGTGCTGGGGGGGGCGCGGGCAGTTGCAGAGGCCCCGCGCTCTTCCCCCAGGCATTTAAATTAAATGCCGGGGGATCGCGTGAGGCCCCTGCAACTGTTTACTTACCGGGATTCAGCCGTCTGTGTTGTGACGCCGCGGCACCATGTGACCTGACGTCACACGCCCACGCAGCGTCATCTGACGCGTCTGAAGGAAGGCAGGGGGGCGCGAGAGCCGGGGGCAGAGACAGGGGGGCGCAGCACAAAAAGTTTGCGCTCCCCTGCTCTAACACAATCAGATAAGTGGTTAAGTATATGAATAACCACGGCAATGTTGATCAGATACACAGAAGGTAAAGCAAGGGAGCTCAAAACTCAACGAAAAGAAACAATTCTGTAACGTTAAAATGCTAGTCTTTTGCTTTAGTTTTTTTTACAAACTGTTCAGCTTTCTGCTTATACTTATTCCCTGGCATATTTCAGGAGCTTACATCACATGCTCAGAAAATCCCCTCAGAGAGTTTTAACTGCCGCTTTAATGTTCAGGATACAGATTGAAATGATGCAATATAGAGCAATGGCAACACTGCTCCAACCGTCTACTACTGTTTCACCTACCTAGACACCACTGATTCAAGATGTATTTCTGCTGGCTGATTTTAACTGGCACCTCACCAAAATTATTCAGCCGCATCATGCCTCCTCCCTGTCCCTCCTGCACAGCCGCATCAGGCCTCCTCCCTGTCCCTCCTGCACAGCCGCATCAGGCCTCCTCCCTGTCCCTCCTGCACAGCCGCATCATGCCTCCTCCCTGTCCCTCCTGCACAGCCGCATCATGCCTCCTCCCTGTCCCTCCTGCACAGCCGCATCATGCCTGGCCCCTGTCCCTCCTGCACAGCCGCATCATGCCTGGTCCCTCCTGCACAGCCACATCATGCCTGGTCCCTGTCCCTCCTGCACAGCCGCATCAGGCCTGCTCCCTGTCCCTCCTGCACAGCCACATCATGCCTGGCCCCTGTCCCTCCTGCACAGCCGCATCAGGCCTGCTCCCTGTCCGTCCTGCACAGCCGCATCAGGCCTGCTCCCTGTCCCTCCTGCACAGCCGCATCAGGCCTGCTCCCTGTCCCTCCTGCACAGCCGCATCATGCCTGCTCCCTGTCCCTCCTGCACAGCCGCATCAGGCCTGCTCCCTGTCCCTCCTGCACAGCCGCATCATGCCTGGCCCCTGTCCCTCCTGCACAGCCGCATCATGCCTGGCCCCTGTCCCTCCTGCACAGTCGCACAATGCCTGGCCCCTGTCCCTCCTGCACAGCCGCATCATGCCTGGTCCCTCCTGCACAACCGTATCAGGTCTGCTCCCTGTCCCTCCTGCACAGCCACATCATGCCTGGCCCCTGTCCCTCCTGCACAGCCGCATCAGGCCTGCTCCCTGTCCGTCCTGCACAGCCGCATCAGGCCTGCTCCCTGTCCGTCCTGCACAGCCGCATCAGGCCTGCTCCCTGTCCCTCCTGCACAGCCGCATCAGGCCTGCTCCCTGTCCCTCCTGCACAGCCGCATCAGGCCTGCTCCCTGTCCCTCCTGCACAGCCGCATCAGGCCTGCTCCCTGTCCCTCCTGCACAGTCGCATCATGCCTGGTCCCTGCCCTCCTGCACAGCCGCATCATGCCTGGTCCCTGCCCTCCTGCACATCCCTGAGCGTAGGGGAAGAGAAAACTGCTAGTTTGGGTTTTGATATCCTCCTCTCAGTCTAAGGTGTAACCCTGCTCCTGAGAGATAATGAGATAGTTGCAGGGCCTTCAACACATGGTTCCTGAAAGTAGGTACACTTCAGATGTCACGGCAGGATACCAGAGCTTCCAAACATGTGAAAATCTTCTACAGAGGCATTTTAACATATCACTTTGGGGCTATGTTTATTTGTATACAATTATGTCAACACACAATAGGAGTGGTGATAAAATACCTCTAACTAAATCATCAAGTCTACTTTTTGTTTTATATGCAGTGTGTACGTTATCAGTTGACTGCTGCAGCTTCTACAATTAGCTAAAGGTTCCGAGCTACAACCAGCGGGTGCAGAAGACAGACAGTAGAGCTCACACACTGGCTGTAATGGGTACAAGATAAACAAGACAAGCAGTGCACCTGCTATATCACTACAGTCAGAGGGTATCCCAAATCGATTCTAGTTTTATTTCTGGGGGACTGACCTATATTAACCACTTTACGAAATTGTGTGCAAGGATGTCCCTGTGACGTCACGTCAGGAAGCTTTTAGTAGCCTCATTTTTCATAATACATTTACTCAATAGGATACAAATCCCAGAATGCTTTGACCTCATGTAGTTTACGCTGCGCACACAGAAAAACTTAACTTGAAACCATGGAGAAGGACAGGGGCAGCCTCAACCCAAGAACTCGTTGGCTCAGGAGATATTTGACCTGTCCCAGAGGAATCAAGGGCCTCCAATAAAAAAAAAGGGGGGGGGGCACATTATGCGTCAGCGACATCCCCTTATGTATTGGCTTGCTGGCATTGAGTGTGGCTTTTTTTTGCATGATCAAAATACACTAGATAAAAGATTAGAATACTCCCCACCCCCTCTCCCAAGCATTTGCTACCATAAATACGTATTCTTGTCCGATTTTACCTATTCAACATCATCCTACGAGGGACTGCCACACAATATAGAGTTTGATGCCAATTCAGTGCAATACTGGGACTGGGACAGTCACTGTGTTCTCTGTGACGGGCTTGTCAAGCTACAACATGGAATAATACCTCGATTGTTCTACCTCTGCTTTCAGAACTGTGAGAGTGCCTGATTATTCCCCTCAATATTTTCCTTCAGGGCTACAATTGCGAAAAGCATTATGCAGTTTCTTCTATTTTGCACAAAGTACACAAAACAAACACACACAAAAAAAACACATACTAAATATTATAGTGACAACATGTTAAAATGGAGAAGCACGCTGTCAAATAAAGCAACTGGAAACATATTTACCACTTGAACCAGAGAAATGTAATGAAGTCAAAGTAACAAGCAAGATTCAAGTCAGTCAAATCTTCAAGAACTAGAAAGGGTGGAATTCCCACACAAATCACAGCCTCCAGTTTAACCACTTCATTGCTGGGCAGGTAAGCAACATGGTATTTGACCCCCTGGTAGCAAAACTATTGAGGTCAGACACTGCTTTATCTACCTACTCCAAATATGAGAAAAGGAAAGAAAGCGCTAGCACTTAACAGTAATATATAGTGTAATAACATACAAGTATAGATACAGATTTGTGTATGGTTGTACAGTCCCAGCGATGATCAAGACCAATATATATACTTTTTAAATAGTCCCAGGAGGATAATGGTGAGTCCTGCTGCCGGAGTCCTAAAAAGGAGGGATTTCCAAGTCCCTCCAAGAAAACAGAAAAGATGGAAGTCCTCAGGCGCATTGGCCAAATTAATAGAAAATATAATACACAAAATAAAAAAAAAAACAATGATGTAATATTGCACATATAGCCAAACTGTCTTTTCAGATCTATAAAATGCAATTATATATTCATAAAAGTAGATGGTGTCTTGTTAGAGATAGACTATTATTCCAAAATTATCTGAGTTATATATATTTTAACTGCATAAACGCCTCTTGTAATATGTGCATTTAAATACAAGGCTTTTTCAGCACATCAGTGGTCTCCGTTTCTTCTACTCCTGGTGTCCAACGTTACCAAAGTTTGTAGGTTTTAAATTCGGCGACTTCCTTCGTCCTCTGGAATCCAGTGGCGTCCGCCCCACTGGGTCGAAATGTTTTGAGCTGTCTGCTTCTCCTGGCCCTCAGTGGTTGGTCCTCAAGGATAGATTATGTAGAAGGTAATACTTTTGAGAAGTTCCGAGTACGTGGTGTAACTCACTCAGCTGTCCAGGAGAAGCACTTTCGAATTTGGTGCTTAGTGATACACCTACGGTGGCTTGTAAGGGTTAACCCAGTGCGTTTCGCTCTTGATTCCTCAGGGGTAATTATAGTGAGCTACACCACAGACTCGGAACTTCTCAAAAGAAGTATTGCCTTCTACATAATCAATCCTTGAGGTCCAACCTCTGAGGGCCAGGACAAGCAGACAGCTCCAGCATTTCAGCCCACTTGATTCCAGAAGACGAAAGGAATCACCGGAATTAAAACCTACAAACTCCGGTAACGTTGGACACCAGGTGTAGGAGAAACAGAGGCCACTGATGTGCTGAAAAGCCTTATACAGTATTTAAATGCACATATTACAAGAGGCATTTATGTAGTTAAAATATATATAACTTGAAGATGATGTGGGAACAGTAGCCCTGTGGTCATCTCTAACAAGACACCAGCTACTTTTCTGAATGTGTAGGTGCATTTCATAGATCTGAAAAGACAGTCTGATATATGGGCAATATTACACCATTATTTTTTCTCTTTTTTTTTTATATTGTATTTTCTATTCATTTGGTCCATGCGCCACAGGACGTCCATCTTTTCTGTACTCCAAATAAGAGCCTACCCATGCACAACATAAACATGGTGATAATACAAAAGGGCTGCCGATTGGTTGGGAAGGGCAAGTGATTTGGACTTCTTTCCTCCCTTGGAAAATAAATAGGACGCACTGTATGAGAATTCTGAGTAGCTATATAAACTAGTAAAAGGAGAACTTTAAAAAGCCAAAATCTGTAACTTATTGCTATGCCTAATATCTTGATTTGTTTTCTTCCCAACACACATTACAAGACCCTCTGGCAACGAAGAAACTTAGGACACGACCATGGTGAGAGCGATGGTGCAAACAAAAATGGCTGTACCTCAATGAGGATGGCCATAGGGTGCGCGAGAGCGACGGCACGGCCGATTTGTCGCACATCAAAATAATTTGATTGTCACGTGACGGCCGGGTCACGTAAGCGGTTCAGCCAATTAGGGAGAACCAGCTCCGTTACGTCATGCCTCCCCATCGCGTCTCCCCCTAGGCCACAAATCACCTCTACTACAGGTGCGCGCCTAGTATGGCCCCAGCCTTAGATCATCTTCACAACAGACGTACCCTTCCAGTGCTGCTTAAGAGGATATATTGCTTTTACCCCTTGTTATTCAAAAGGAGAAATGAATGCTGATTCCCAAAACTATTTTCTCCAAGTAAATTTCTTAACTATAAGATATTCATATTAATATTCTGTCTAAGTGTGATTTGAATTAGCAATCACTGCATTTGATTGAAGCTTTTCAGGACATAACTCCAGCAATGTTTACATACATTTGATTGCATGTCTCGATTAATATTCACCAGTATTCTATATTTTACATTATTGCCGATACTAGTGGTCATGGCACAGGCTGATATAAAGAATAATTAACATGTCCAGTAGATTCCTCTTATTTAAAATGAGAGAGGCTGGTTAACCGGTGAGCTAGGTGAAGCGGCAGCTGAATAAAAAGTTCAGACTAAGCTCGCGTCCATAGTAAGCGTGACGTCATGCGCGCCACACAGATGCCTGTGGAGCATCATCCAGAAAAGTCAGTAATCCGCCATACAATGTCCATTTTTATACCCAACCTCTCACACTGGTCTGGGTTGACATATGTAATAAGTTAGCAAAGATCCCCAAAGCTACTTCCAATGTGACAAAAATACACAGTGCAATACCTATATAATCTCTTGAAAAAGGGTCATTTAGTTTAACCCTTTGGCCAAAGCGTCTTAAGCCTGCTGCCACATCAAGGCATGACCTTTAGCAGGTCCTAACAGGGAGATGTAATAAGTTCTCTGTGCACTAACTTATCTATAGATCCTTTAGTAATCTTTTTGGCTGTGGTGCCATTAGGAGTTTAAAGCACGAACTCCCAACGCTGATCTTACAGATACTCATCAATGAGTTAAAAGCTTTTCCGCTGCACATTCTTCTTAGGCTGCGGCCCCGCTGGCGCTAACCGAGCTCATGCTTGAGAGCGGTGACGTCCCTAGCTCTCCAAGCATGAGCGCCGGGTGTCCTGGCTATTTTGCATGCGTGCGCGGGGGGCCATTGGGGGCTTGTTGAGCACGCTTCAAACTCACTTTGTTTTGGCTACCCAACCGCCAAGCTTGGGATTGCGTGCGTGCCCGCGCGTACCACATGAGCGGGACAATTTGAATTGCTGAAACTAAACTCGGCAAGCACCGCACGCTCAGCGCTAGCGTGGCCAAAGCCTTAATGTATAGGTGCTTTTTATTGCAGATCATCATGATAGTTTCCAGCACAACGTTTCGGGGGACGCAGCCCCATCATCAGGCTCAGGAAACGTTGTGCTGGGAAACCCGACAAAGGGGCTGCATCCCACCCCCTCGAAACATTGTGCTGGAAACTGTCACAATCTGCAATAAAAAGCATCAATACATTAAGAAGTATGTGTATGTGCGGTGGAAAAGCTTTTAACTTATTGACTGATTGGAGTTGACATCAATGCATTATTTAATCATGCCCCTGGGGGATCAGTTAATGTAGAAGGCATGTGTGTGTGTGCGCCCAGGAGGCAGCCCTGGGTGTCAGCATCCTGACACCTGATGCTGCAGGATCTCAGAGGGCTCCCGTGTCCCTGTCACATCCCAGGACCGCACCCATCCCCCGCCCCCCAGCTCACCGCTTTTTGGGGATGCTGCCAGTGGGAGCCGCCGGGGCCTTGCATTCGTTGGCGGAGATCCCCGCCGCCGCTCCCGGCTGCAGGTGCCCGGAGATAACCCTGAGCCGGCGCTGTGACACCGGGGAGCCCTGGGCAGCCGCCATGCTTCCGTGTTGTGAGGCGGAGAGGGGGGGGGCTTGGGTGAGAGGTCACAGCGTGGGCATTCTGCGGACTCCCGGCATGCAGCGCGGCGTCGTTACCTAGCAGCCACAGAACGCCTTGTCCCCCCCCCCCCTCCTCCTCTTGGAAAGGGCTTGTCATGTGACCTGCCTTTTACGTCACCTCACTGGTTCATGTTATTGGGACGTTATTGGAAGCCCTAATCAAGCATGTGTATACAGGTCTTCATCAGCTTAGTGCTTATTTGTACTGATCTGGCTACAGTAGTTTGCACATACCAAAAGGCACAAAAATACTTTGTGATAGAAAAGATTTAAAGGAACAGGTGTACCAAGCGGTCTAGGACATTTGGTCATGGCCATTTCGCCATGAACAAATGGCCGCCGGCATTTAGCCACCGCTCACCCCGCCGCTGTGATACTCCGCCAGCCGCTTTACCGCAAAGGTAAGTAACTAACCTTACACCCTAATGTTAACCCCTAATACTAACGGTACCGTCTACCCTAAAAACCTTAACCCCTTACCTAAATCCCTTTAGACAAACTGCTAAAACCCCTACAGTTAACCCCCTACCCTTAAACTAACCCATACCCTTACACTTGCCTTCTCGTCGGAGCGGATGCTGCGGAGGGTCCTCCTGCGGCTGAACGCCGGAGAAGACTTCTTTGCCGAGGGACGACCGCAACCAAATGTCCCACTGCGCTACCAAGGCCCAACTAGAACTAACTCGTGCTATATTTAATTAGATATATAAGCAAACCAGTGAAAATACTAGGCGCTCCTACACATACAAATAGTGACGTGTTGTTCAAGTGACAAAATTATACACAATATTTTAGTGATAAATATGTGACTCTGTATAATAAATAATGTGACAAGTGCACAGTGAAAAATATAATACATCTTTGCAACTCCTTGCTCGAACCCACTGGTAGGGACTGTTCTCGGGAGCATAAGATAGATGCAGAAAGAAAGAAAAACACAACTAAGTGCAGGCGTTTTCAATTCAGTGACATAGGGCCTAATGCAGAGAGCATCGAATTTTCAAATTGGCGAATTTCATAAAAAGTAGCTTTTTTGGAGAGTTTTATTCTCCATATGCAGAAATGTTCGAATTCTGCTATGTTTAACATGGATGCGTGTGGCGAGTTTAAATGGGAAAGATGCGCGCTTCAGAAATGTGTAAAGAAAAAATCGCGCATTTTTTGTCCCCTTTGCTATAGGTGGCGAGCGCCATCTTATTGCCAACTTTTCCTGGCGCGGCAAAAATGAGAAAATCGCGCCATTTTCCTGGCACGAACAGCCGCTACATGCCGTTCGTACCTCTCTGCATTCGGAGAGTTTTAAAAATGGCGAGATGGAGGTTCTCGCCAGCCGCGAGGCGAGTTTTAGAAATAGAAAAAAAAAATTGGCGCGTTTTTCATAACTCGCCATTTTCTGCAGTTTTCTGCGCGAAATTGTACAAAAAAATGGCGAATTTTGAAATAACGATGCTCTCTGCATGAGGCCCTTAATGTAAATCTTGGCTCTTATGTTCTGCTTACTTGCAATGTAGTAGATAAATTAGTGCATACCACAAACGTGGCAATCTTTCTGTAATGTCACGAAGGTGGTATCTCAGAAAAAAAAAGCACAAGGACCAGTATTGCAGAAATATTTATTTAGATGTCATTCATAGCTTCCTTATAAGAAAATCAGATATAATATAAATCAGGACTTTCCAGTGAATGTATTTTTTAAAGTATCAGATTTATTCCTAATCAGAGAAAAAGTAATTTATATCTCAAATACAATAAAGCTGCCACCTCTGTTGGGAGCTATTCCACGAATCCACCACACTTTCCATGAACAGGTACTTGTTCACGTTTCCGCTGTGCCTGCAACCGCCAGCTTCAGCACATGCCACTTCCATTGGTCAAAGAGCCATAAAAAAAAAGTACGAGAACTGTACTCCATTTGCAGAAGTTACAAATCTGTTAAAGAAGCAGTTACATAGTAGATGAGGTTGAAAAAAAGACTTATGTCCATCAAGTTCAACCTGTGCTACATTTAGATGACAGATACTTATCCTATATTTGTATTTACAGTATTCGGAACCAGAGGAAGGTAAACAAAAAACCCCATTAAAACATCATCCAATGATATCTCATAAGGGGGAAAATAAATAACTTCCCTGACTCCAAATATTGGCAATCCGATTATTCCCTGGATCAACATCCTGTATACCTTTCCTTTCTAAAAATGTCTAACATTTTTTGAAGATATATTGTATCTGCCATCACAGTCTCCATGGGTTATTACTTTCACATTTTAATTGCCCTTGCTGTAAAGAACCCTTTCCTTTGTTGCTGGTAAAATCTCCTTTCCCCCAATCTCAAGATATGAGTCCTTTGTACTGCCGTTGGGATGAATAGTTCTTTTGAAAACTTATTGTACTGTCCCCTAATATATTTCTATATACTTATCATATCCCCTCTTAGACACCCCTTTTTTAATGTAAACAAATCTAATTTAGCTAGCCTCCCCATAAATCAGATTTCCCATCCCATTTATTAATCTGGTGGCTCTTCTCTGCACTCTCTCTAGTTCCATAATGTCTTTATTATGGAGTGGTGCCCACAACTGTACTCCATATTCAAGGTGTGGTCTTACTAATGCTTTATAGAGGGGCATCATTATGTTTACTTCCCTTTAATCCATTCCCCGTTTAATGCGAGATAGTATCTTGTTTGCCTTTGCACTGCATGACATTGGACACTATTGCAAACCCTGCTGTCTGCAAGCACTCCTAAATCCTTTTCCATCAAGGATTCTCCTAACAGTGGTTAGTGAATTGAAAAGTAGTAGTGCTTCATTACCCCCTTGTACACACACTTTCACCTCTGTCTCAAGCCCGCAAACATTTTAAAGAGGTAATCCAAGCGTCCACTTTTGCCCCCATTTTTTTAATAGGATTGAAGCAGGGGGTCTCCAGAGCTGAACCCCATTCATTTTAGCTCTGGGACCCCATGCTTCCGAAGATACAGATCTCCGTAGGGGATGTTGGTAGCCGCTCTGGTTCGCTAGATGGGTTCATGTAATGGCAGATTTTTCAAAGTTCCGACGCTCTGCGGGCTCATAGGAAACTGTGACGTCATCCGGTGCAGCATCCTATTGGCCTGTGTCACATGGGAGCTTTAAACTTTGCCGAGATACCAGCACCCCCTTCGGACATAAGTTTCTCGGGAAGCAGGGGGTCTGCAGAGCTGAAATCATTGGGGTTTAGCTCTGGAGATGCCCTGCTTCAAACCTATGGAAGAAAGAAAAAAAACCTGCTTGGATTGCTCCTTTAACATCACAAAGCCAAGCTCCTTGCTCAGTGACAAGAAGTTATCTGCCAACAGGTGTCAGGGTTTGACTACCTGAAACAGGAGAGAGACTTTGGTCCCTACATATTAAGATCACATGTTAATTATTTTTGTGTGCCAACATGTTTACACTAAAAACTAATACAAAACTTTATAAAATGTGCGTCGTATACATGAAGGCTTCATGCATAGGACGCATAATTTGTTCTTCAAAATTAATTTTGATTACGTCATTGTCACGCGTGCTCACCACAAACCGGACTGGACCGCGAGGCCGAGGTGGGGATATATGAAAACCACCGCCCTACAGCCGCGAGGGCGGATCCGGTAAGCAGAGTAGGTGTGGGTAGCCGGGTCAGGGTAGGAGAGTGTAGGATCGTAGACGTACTTGTCGTAATCAGGATTGGAGAAGTCAAGAGTAGTCAGAGTCCGAAGCCAAGGTCGAGGATTGTAGGCGTGCCGAGGTCTAGGGTGCCAGAGGTCAGGAGTCCTGGTACAAGGCTGGGGTCTGGGTACAGGAAGACAAGAATACACTGCAAGGTAGCTTGTAGCAAGCATGACAGAAGACTGACTATGCTCAGCAATCAGCCTAGGGCTGATTGAAACTAAATACCAGTGAGAGCCAATGGGAGATCCTCCAACGGTGAGATCAGAGGTAATTGGAGTGCTGGTAGGCTGAGGCTGGGTGAAGAGCAGGTGTGGAGGCATCAAGGTAATTAGTGGGAGTAGGAGTGGCCGTGCGTGCGTGCGTGCGCCTGTGATGCGTGCCCCGGGCGGGATTGTGGGGTGGTGCCAGAGTGGTTGCTTAGCGACGCTGACACGCGCGGCGGTCTGCCCTGGCGGCGCGTGCGTCCTGAAGGTAGTGCATGCGCCTTTGCTGGTCGGGGAGGGATGGCGATCTGAGAGGGAGTTCGCGCTCCTCCGTGATGGGAGGCGCGGGTGCGCATGGAGCCTGACTAGAGAGAGGCGCTGTGGGAGGTAAGGGACGCGGCGCCCTTACAGTCATTTTGAATACCCGGTTGATTCAATTTAAATTAATGTGTATTATTTATTTATAACTAGTGTTAATCGATATAAATGATTATTACAATGTTATTTGTAATAGCCATACTGTGAAAATAATACATATTGATAAACTATACAATTAAACATCCGTGCTGTGTCAAATACATTTTTGATTGATACATAGCAACTTAATTCTGTGCTTACAATATAAAGTAAACAGATTTTTTAGGGTTTAAGCCAGAATCAACTTGGTAGATAACTTGACCACTGTTTAGCACAATCCGTCACCGTCTGTATACCAAGCGCAGTCCATTTCTGTGCACGCCAAAAAATTAAAGAATTCTTTTTGAAGCTGATGGCGCAGCTTTATTAGAAATTTCAGGTTGGTACATAGGTGCACACAAGCGCAATTTTAAATGAGATTTCCTTGTGCCAATTTTGCACCAAAAAGGCAGTTTGCAACGCTTAGTACATACGCCCTGTAACTGACAGATTTACAAAGCAATAAAAATGGCTTTAACAAGCAAATTCCTCTAATGGCTAACATTTGAAATCTTCTTGCAGGGAATTATGTGATGAATATGTGGGAGATTTCTAAAGCTTCATTGACTTCTATTGTGAGACAGCAGAAAACGTATAATTTTCTCAGCTAAAAATCCGGGCATCACCCTGATAAATAGAGAGAGTTGGTCAGCATGATGCAGTTGGTGAACCACGTACTGTACGGTATTTACTAATCCTAAAGCAGAGCAGGATGGCGGCGCGGTGCGGATAAATTGAGTTTAATTTCACAGGAGTATAATACCAACGATATAAAATGTTGTATATGTTTTCTTCTATTGCCACACATGTAGAATTTGTGCCTGCTGCCTCCCAAATGTCTTTCTAGGCTTCCATATCTATGGAGATTCCAAGGTCTTTTTCCCATGCTAGCATGTGTTTATCTGTCCTATTATACTACTGCTACTCCTTTAGTTAAAAATTGGGAGTTACACCAGGACTCATTGAGTCATTCCTTGCGGCATGTTATTTTTGTATTTAGTTTGAATGAGATGCCTAAGTTGTAAGTATCTAAAGAATTCCGCATTTGGGATCTTGAATGTTAGCTGAAGTTTAGGGAAGGACTTGATGGTATTTGAGTCCAGAACATCCTTCAACTATGCCCCTCTCTTTAAGCAGATATACAAAGACGTGTCGAGCTGGGACCTCTACACGATATCTTGGTTTGGTCCGATCACATCAATTAAAATGAATATCCTCCCTAGGATTCTCTTTTTTTTTTCATGCACTATTAATTAAAGTTCCAGACAAAGAGGTACAATCATTACAAAACAGAATGATCAGCTATTTCTGCCACACCGAAAAATCAAGAATTAAGAGATCCATCTTATATCGCCCCAAAAAAGAGGGAGGGCTAGCTCTCCCAGAACTAAAAAGATACTATAGTGCAGCTCAGCTAGGACAACTAATTAGTTGGTGCAGTAACCCGGCCGAAAAAAGATGGGTGGAACTGGAACAATTTGTTGTCCAAGGAGCTACAGCACAACCTATGGCTATAAAGTAAATCTAGGCCACTATCTATATATAAAATACTATTTTAACCTTCTCATGTAATTTACGGGATTTCCTTAAGACCAGGAATAATTTGACCACCCCTTTTTCTATCATGTATCCTCTATTCTCAAAACCTTTTCATCAGGTTACAATAGGAATTGTGAATTAGACGGTCCACTCCATTTTCATTTTTTTTTGGTTATTTGTTAATGCCTGATAAATTTGTGAATAGACTTTACTAAAGTGGAGATGTTGGTCCCACTGTCTTTGATGGGAATTCAGGAAGAAGAACCAAGTACCCCTTCTGTCTTTTTATTTCTTGAAGGGCCATCCACATCCATTGTGGGGAGTTCAGCCCTGTTGTATTTTGGGAGATTATGTTAAATGCCATCTGCAATCATGTTGTGGTGCATTACATATACGTAGCCAGAGTACAGAAATCAATTAATTTTAATTGTAAAAGACCTGCTTCGTGGAAGGGAGGGACATAATGGTATTAAGTTAATACTCTTTGGGAAATTAAGGGTAATAGAGTGGGGGTTGCAATGGGGAAGGAATGACATTGCGGGGGTAATTTTAAGGCCACAAAACCGAGCCCTTGAGGGGGCCTTCAAATCGAAAGCTCCGTGGTGGACGACTATTCCACCATTAGAGTTTGTAGGAGGAGGGTGGGGGGCAAACACAGGCCCAGGAAGGGTCATAAAAGTCAAACTTACATTCAAATAGCAGAATACATTATACAACAGTGTAAATGTCAACATTACAGTTGCAGGGGATGCAAAAGGGGAAGGGGAACAACACGAACTGAGTTGCCGGACCTCCAACTCTCCTGTGTGATTATAATAGTCTCTCTAAGATCAAACTTTAGCAGCCAGATATTTTGCTGATGTGAGTCTGGACTATGCCCAAGCTGTGTGGTATGTTAAAGTCCAGTTCAGGCCAACCTCCTCAAGTGCGTAGAATCCTTGACATCTTACCTGTATCTGGAAGAATATTTCTGACAGAGGAGAGAAATCGCTAGTAAAAAAGATACCAGAGGAGTTGATATGTCCTCATCAGGGTTGGGATTTCCTCGGACTTGAGTAGTCAGATGGACCCTAGTAGAGAGTCACAGAGGTCTCCATGACCAGCATGGGGACCATTCAGTCTGGGAGAGAAGAGTTAGGTCAGGTCAAAGGCATGTGATGAGGGTAGACCACAACAGTAGTTTTAGGTTGCTTTCAGTCCCTGATGCCTAGATCCAGTGGCTTTGGACCAGGCTTGTCTTTGAGGTTGCGGGGTGGCAGCTCCGGGTTCTAGGGTAGCAGCGTCAGGGGTGGATGTTTCAGGCCTAGTGTTTCAAAGATCGATATGCCTTCTTTGGGTGAGGCAATAGCATGAAATGCATTATTGTTGGAAAGGAATAGTTTACAGGGAAAACTCCCTTTATATTTGATTTGGTTTTCCCGAAGGATGTTTGTTACAGGGCAGAATTCTCGCCTTTTGGCTCATGTGGCATGAGCCAGGTCTGGGAAAAGTTGTAAGCTGTATTTGGTTTTTAGATGCTTTTAGGATTTCTTCCTTCTTAGGATTTCTTCCCTTGTTCAGAAGTTGTGGAATCGGACAATAATGATCAGAGGCTTGTCGGCCATTAGATTTTTTTACTTTGGGGCCATGGGAGTTTTGTCAGTTTGGAGCTGATCTTCTGTTAAGGCCGGGACAAGTTATGTGAAAAGGCATGAGGTAAGAGTCCAGAATATCATTGCTTATTTCCTCAGACACGTAGTCTGAATACAATTTCTGCGTCTTCTATGTTTCCCAGGATTTAATTTACCTACGACTCAGTTCGGCATTGTCTTTAGAGTGTTTAGCCTGTGTCTGTGCTGTGGCCTCTATATGTTCATCCATTTCAGTAATGTGCTCCATAATGGCAGTCCTATGTGCCCATCGCCACCGAAATGGCTAAATCAGCGCAGCTTCCACTCCTGTGGGGGATGGGGAACTCGTGGCAGCGCTGAATACAAGTCACAGCAGAGAACTTTAAATCTCCTGCTTGGAATAGCAGGCAGCCTCAGTTTCGGGTGTCTCTGGCACAACCTCAGAGTACACCACTTAGTCCATTTCCACGCTAGCCTCAGCAAAGTCTGTGGAACTGAGATCGGCCACCTATTTTCTAGGTTTCCATCTCCTAGGAAATCAGGGAGAATAGGTGGCGAACAATCACAGCATAGATGCGCGTGTGGGACTAATCACAGTGTGAGGGCTCGCCTGTGTTGGCCAATTCGGGCTGGGGTTTTGACGGGGAGGCAGAAGCAAGGAGGGCGGAATTTACAATCCAGCCAATAAGAACAGTGCTTACCTGCCCATGTTCTCTGGATGAGAAAGGCACCTTGCTGTCTGGGACAGACAATGGCTCTGCTTATCGGACTAGCGCACCTTTATATAGGAGGCCAGCCCATCCCCACTCTCCTTTGTCCTCAACCCCCTTGTGAAGCCAGCTAAACCTGGATCCCTGGGCATGTAGGTTGGGTAAGTGTATTGCCAACCTAGCATGCCCATGTATAAATAAATACAGTTTCACAAGCACAGATACATTTTACATGTAATACAGGTTCACATATACATTTTCACATAACTTAGTTTGGCCAGATGAGCCTTGATAAGATGTATTTACAGGGCAACCCTGTATATGCATCCAGACGATAGGGCAATGCCTGGGCTTCTTTATTATAAGAGCTTCATTGCCCATATCGTTAGACAATGACATTACGGCTTCCAATTGGCCCGCATCTCGGGGCCCTTTTATTTACCCTTAGGAGTGTTTTAAAACTGGTAACTTCACCGCTAATTACTGTGTCTCAGGAACTGGGAGTCCCGGAACTAAAAAATAGCATGGTTAAAATCACGTAATTTTTTTTTTAAAAAGCACAGCTGGGATTGCCATTTTAAAATATTTACCTGATATTTATTTGATCAAAACATACTTGTTTTAAAGACTGTATGTGAACAATTAAAAAAAATATATATATATATATAATATATATATATATATATATATATATATATATATTATATATATATATAATATATATATATAATATATAATATATATATATATATATAATATATATATATAATATATATATATAATATATAATATATATATATATATATAATATATATATATATATATATATATATATATATATATATATATACATACAATTAAATACAATATTGCTATTTGAACTGGATGTTGGCCAAGGGTTACACCCTAAACAAAGTCAGATGCATAGGCAGAAATACACCTCCATTTTCATGTACCAACCATTCAAAAACTCCATAGGCATATATTGCAAAATAAATAAAGTAATCTTGCTATGCTATTAACTCGTCTTCTGCCAGAGGAGTCTAAACTGTACTACTAAGTTAACAAAAAGGAGCAAACCTCGCTTATTAGCTTTACTGCACTTTGCAGATTTTGTGATAAGGAAAAATAAAGTTTAAGATATTGTACCACTGAGCAGATAAGGACTTCACGTGTGAGTAACGTTAGATCTAGCTTTTGAAAGTTGACCAACAAAACACAAACTACAACATTTCATAGTTCAAGTCTTCAACTTCAAATATTAGCCTTTTGAGGTCATTGTGTATCATAGAAAGGAACTTTTTTCTTGGATAACCCTACTGCAGTTTTTGTGCATCTGCTGCCAAAGGTTTGATGCTGAGAGACTTTGATAAATTAAATCCTTAATATGAATGTTTCAAGGTGTTTTGCTCCAGTGAGAGTTTTTTGGAAAACACTTTTGGAGGAGCTACAAGAGGACTGTCACCACAAAATGAGATGTATCAAAATGTACACCCAGAACTGATGCATCTTTCCTTTCTCTTTGCATCTTAAAAATCATTCAGGTTTAGATGATAACCTCTACTCCTAGAAGATCTGCTCATAATGTAACTGCATAGAATTGGTACTGCTGGAGATTGACACAATGTATTCCTTTGTTCGGTCACAGATTGCACTGTTTTGATACATATTGTTTATCATATTTATGTAACCCCTCGTCCCGGACGCTGGGGATGTTTGTAGAATATAAGTGAGAGGGGCCCAAGTTCCTCCAACCCCCCCGCCCTCCCCCGCCTCTGGTTTATTCAGTAACACGTGTTGTGTTTTACCCCCAGGGGCAGCACACAGCTCACGCGAAACACGTGCAGATGCCGCCCGGACACAGGCACACAAGGGGTTAACGGGATCACTTATTCCACAGCTGCTAAGGGCTCCGCCCCTGCCTATCACTATGCAGCATACTGATGATGCTCACTCCCTGCAGCCTTCCCATTGGCTCTCCTTTATATGCTCAGCCAGCCCCTTGGCAAATTGGCTGAGCATAAACTTTTCTCTTGTGTGCTTACCTCCTTGCTTCCTGTTGCCTTGCCTTGTTGTTCCTTGTATTTTTGACCACACTTTGCACCTGGACTCCCGACTTCTCTGACCCCTGGACCACGGTTATGGACTCGACTATTCTTCTCTCTCTACCCGTGGACTCTGGCACTGCATCAACGACTATCCGATCCCTCCTCTCCTTGACCACGGCAAATACCTAGACCACTCTGATCTCTCCTACCCTGACCCGGCTACACAACAACCACTCTGCACTCCGAACGTGGCTGCTCGGTTGTAGGTCGGTGGCTATCAATATCCCCACCTCAGCCTCGCGGTCCCACCTTGTTTGTGGTGAGCACTCGTGACATCCTGTGATCGATCGGCCAAAATCGTGCCTGTAGGGCTATCGAAATGGCAAACATCTGACTGTGCGTCAGTCTGTAAAATGCTGCAGCTACCATGTAACATTATATTACTAAGTGTAACACATTATTGTTACAGTTTTCAGCTCTGCAATAGACAGTCTGCTGCTTGGAACAGTAGCAACAAAGTATCACAAACACCTGTTGCAAAGGGCAGAGCTGAAAAGGTGTATGTGAGAGCCTGATTCAAAAGAGGAAGTGGATGTGACTTTCTTAATGGTTGCTATAGCACATAAAGTCAGTATTATCTAATACTACAGAACTGATTTATTTAAAAAAAAAAATTTTGGGTGTTTTGCTGCTCTAAAAGAGGGAATATTGGCAGTAAGTGGGAGGAAGTCAATGAGACTGATCGGAAGAGGAAGTATTTGCAGTGGGAAGAAAGTGAGCACAGAAATAGCTAGAAAAGAGAGTGTACTATATGCCGTTAGAGAGATTGTATAAGTACACTAGATAGAAATAGGAGTATTTGCTGTAAGAAGAACAGAGACAAAATGCAGCAAAAGAGGACGCATTGGCAGTGATAGGGACTGGTAAGATACAAGCAGGTAGTATTGGAATTGGTATGGGGTCACTGAGATGGTCAGAAAAATGAAATATTGACAGCTCGATGAGTCAAGTCCGTGGCAAAGCTGAAAGTACTGTGGTAAGGGAAATATGCAGTACTGCCGGTAATACAGTATTTCTGTATTCCAAGCTAAGGACAGACAATGAAAATTGCATTCTGAGGTTCTGACTTCAATTTCCTCTGTGAGCCCCATGAATGCCAGTGTGAACCTCAATCTCAATATTGTCTTCGTATATTCTGCTAGCTATTACTGATAATAGTTTTTATTGATTTATGCTTACACTTCCCTATAATTATTTTCAGTGTAAGTCTGTAAGCCTGTTTAAATAAAGCAGCCTCAGAGCTCTGAGAATCCAGCAGAGAGATAGTTAATTGCAGCCACAGAATTAACTAGTCTCCACCTGGACTAATGAGAGCTCTGTAAAAAACCTGATGTGAGAAACAGGAGAGAGATTCCTTAGCTCACATTTTGGGCAGGCAGAAGGAGAGCAGGGAAGCCTGCACACAGACATGGTCTTGAGCACAAAGACTGTGCTGAGATCAAGACATCCAGATACCCAGAGACCTATATTTCCTGGACACCGAGGACTCGGGAACCTGCCAGAGACTGACATGGAGGGCCATCTGCTTAAGGTACCTCCCGAGACTTTGGGGTAATAGGCTGGTAATGGGAATATCCCTCCAGTCCTGGAGATAGGGTCTGGGGAAGTAAGTTAGCCCTTACAAAGGGATATGGGTTTGTTATTTTGTTGTTTTTGTATGTTTTGCCTGGATAAAGGAACAGGCTCAATAAAGCCAAGATATCATTTCACCCAAATCTGTCTCCATTATATGTACCTCTGCACACATATCTTACAAGCCCTCCAGTGTGAATTTCCATTACAACACTTGCCTCCTAAAGTCACATTAGATCCAACTACTAAACACAGTAAAAACAGAAGATCTGATTTAGTGAATAATTCTTCTGTTTTGTAAGTGTTGGCACTGGCAGTATTTCCAGTACACATTAGTGGAATGTTGTTCCTTACTGATATGGGATGGGGACCCAGTTTAAGGTTCCAGGGCAATAACTCCATGAGACTGTCAAATCAAACGTTCTATCGTCATTAAAAAGAACATTTAGCATTACTTTTAAATAACATTACTTTCTAGCAAAGTTAAAATAACAAATATACTGATGCAGGCATATTCTAAATATTTAAAGGCCCTAAATCCTATTTCTGCCTGAATAAATCAGCATTGTGCTGTGGATACATTTCATGTTATATGTGTGATTTGGTCACTACAGAGTTTGAAGAGTAAATGATGAGTATATTTCTTTCCAGTTCAAGCTAACATAATATTTAAATAACATACGCACAGTGGGGGTGATAAATCAATGTAAAGCGAGTACGAAACGTTTGTTTTGATGCATTACTCCATTTTTTTTTTAAGTGCATTTGCTTCAAATGTAAGGCCTGGAACATAGTACATTGAAGCTCGCTGAGGCGCGCTCCTGCTCTGCCTCGCCTGCTTAAAATGGGGCTTTTTTCTGTCCTTCAGGCGAAGCAGTGAGCGCGCTCTGGGGGCGGGGCGGAGGCGGAGCGGAGGCATGCCAGGAGGCGAAGCGGGAGGCGGGGCTAGTCCCCCACTCCCATTGGATGGAAGCGGTCACGTGACCGCTCCTCCGCTTCCCCGAGCGGCAAATTTCAAACCTGCCTGTCTGTTCCAAGTTTCTCAGCCTCCGCACGCATCAGCGCGCATGCGGAGGGGGAAACTATAGCCGCGCTGATGACAGATGCAGGGGCTTTGTGCATCTGCTCAGCCGGCTCAGCCCGCCTCAGCGACACTTAAACTTACTATGTCCCAGGCCTAACAGAAAGTTTCTTACATGTGACACAAATTGCAAGAAAAGTTTACACCAGTTTAGATTTAGAAATTTTTCTCATTATAATCTGTCAAGTAACTCCTCCCTAACTCCTTCTATGGAAACTCCATAAACCAAAGCTCATGCAAAACTTGGAGCAAAGACTTCTGATTAACGCAAAAAGATGCAAGATTAAAATGACACCATTTGCTTCATTTTAACTCCATGCTGCATAGTGACATTCCCCATATTGGCTTATGAATTTTTATTCCCATTTACATTTTTGGGTGGAATTCCGGAGTTTATAACCAGTGGTTATAAAGGGGAGCACAAGTGTTCACAGGGACCACAGTTTCAGTTTAGTAATCTACAACCGAAGCAAGGGGCCTGCTGCAAGGAGAGGCCTAGTAGAGGTCGAATAAGAAAAGAAAAACAATTACATTTGGTTACTACAATGCTCCAAAGGGCTCAAGCATACAGTTAATTCTGTTATAAATAGATATCCACTGACAGGTTTATGACCTTTCTGCTTCTCTTTGTAGTTCTTCACTCAGCACAAGACATGTGGTGACTGCATCATCTGGTATCTGTAACAGTTTAATTTGAGTGTTAACTAGTCTCATTAATGTATTCATGACTAATCATGTTTGGATTTGTGTTACAATATGTTTTTATGTTTTTTTTATTGAAAATCACCAGGCAATGATATTTTCAGGATCTTCAGAAATTGGGGAGCACAGATTTAGACACCGGAAATAAAAGAATACAATATGGTGCAATATATTTTTACTTAGATAATCATTATCATGATAATATCGTGATATTTTAATTCTTTTAGTCAATCTGGTTCTTCAGGGGAGAATGTAGCTATGGTTTGATTTAAAAATGCGCAATGGGATGTCATCTACTGTACATACTAAGAGTTACACATCTGTAATTGTGGCAACGAGTCGCAGCAATGACACCACACATGACATTAATAAGAGGTGCCAAGGACAGATATCCATTTGTCAGTCAAATTTAGGAGCAAGACTATCATACTTAGTCTCGTTACGTCTTTCTACGCCAGTGACCTCTTTGGAGGGAAAACCTCTGACATATGGTAACGTAATGTATAGGGATTTCTGTTTTATGTTTTATCCTGTTACTTTAAGAAACTTTACTGCATTTACTGTAATTGTATGTTCTTGTAATTATCTTTTTCTGTAATCTGAAGCACTGTATTTTTTATATCTATTAAACAATTCTTTAATAAGTGATGCTTTGGGCTTCCGAATGAACTGTTACACGCTCTGTAGAGAGTAATTTACATTTTCGGACACATTTTGCTACAACAGATTTTTGTGTGTTAGGTGCATAGTTTTTTCTATAATAAACAGGGACCTGAGACCCTGGCAGATATATATTATTTTACATATTTTGCATAATTCTTGGCTGGATGCAGTGAATAGATCTGATTGCAATTGAGTAAGGGGTTAATATTAACTCATTGAAAGTACCTTGCACAGGAGAAAGGTGAGTTGGCTAGAGTAGCCGTGGGTATTAACCCTGGTTTCATATCTAAGTCACGTGCTCACTTGTGTGCTGTTTGTGACAGATGGTATATGGGGACGGATTGAGGGGAGATATTGTTAATCTGAGGGACCTTTTGCGAAGGTGAAAAGTGGGCCAGCTTGCGAGCGTGAGTATTAACCCTTGTCCCTTACGCAGGTCACATGCTCGTAGGTGTGCCGTACGTGACAATCTTGTAGGAGATAACAGGTAAGAATACACTTACATGTCCCCAATAGTAAAATAGCATTTCCAAACTCTGGCACATGATATACAGAAGTTGGTGGAAATAAGATCAGCTGGAATCAGAATGTAAAGCACGTGAAGATGTACACTTACAATTTATCAGATAATATACGCATGTAAAAACAGAACAGTATATCTGGAGTGTCATTATAAGGCCAGAAAATATTCAGTATTTTAATAAACTGGCGCAAATACAGTTAACTTGAGTTACAAGTGCAGCTTAAAAATACATGTGTTTTATTAGGGGTCAGAGCCCGGCCAGGTTTTCTGTGTTTGTCTAGAAGTGAGGTTATCTGGGGCTTCGTCCGGATCAGTGTGCTCCCAGCCGTGGATCGTAGACCGGAAAGGAAGTCCCATGGGGGAAAGGATTCGGCGGTGCACAACGCAGCAAAACGATATTAAGGCTGGATTGTAGTGAAGTATAAAAAGGTATTTTTATTGGGCCATGGGCAAAAAAGCTAAAAAGGGATAACCCCACAAGCGACCTCTAATACGTTTCACCCGCACTCGGGCTTTGTCAGCGCCGAATCCTTTCCCCCATGGGACTTCCTTTCCTATCTGGGTCCAAAGACTGTTTTAGAAAGTGTGGTGATTGGTACCTGAAGTCACAACTCTTTCTGACAGTACAACTATGGAGGGGAATAAAAACCTTTTAATATAACTTAAAAATAAATCCTCTAGGGTCTGGACAACGCCAAATGGTGTGGCCAGGAAGATATTCCACATGATTGTGTAAATTTACTAAATATAAAATACTGTATCATGGATCTGACAATGATTCACAAGAACTACGAATATGTCTTTGTAACATCTGCGATCAGACGAATTAAATGATGTTAAATAATCCATGATTGTAAAAGTGCAAAGGTCAGATATTAATTAGTCTCTCAAACTTAGGGGTAAACCAGCGAAAAATAGTCTCTCTGGCAAACTTACCCGAACACATTGATATTAGTCACATTATTCTAGGAACTATTGGGATAAAAATATGGGACATTTCATACTCAGGCATGTTTGGTTCAAAAGAAAAGCATTTTTTTTCTCCTCAAGCCATAAAAGTGTCGCTGGAGATTGATATGCAGGGGGGGGGGGTAATTAAAGACACCCCCAGAAGGTGGACTTATGCTGTGCTTAATGCAGAGGGTTTTAGGATTAAAAAAACAAGTATTTAAAATATGAATTTAGAGGAGTGTCTGATGTCAACAAGACATGTGAATTCTCATATTCCAATCTCCACTACGTATTTGAGCAAATAGATATTATGTGGTAACGTATAGGAACCCTTTTATTTTATGAAACTGTCTGCATATATTGTACTGTATGTTTTCTTTTAATAACCTAAGCACTGTACTATTTTTGTAAATTAAATCTAAAATGTAATAAGGATTGTATTTTGGGCTCTAATTGAACTTTACATGCTTTGAACAGAGTGATTACATCTTGGGACACATTTTGTTAAATACATTTTTGTGTACTAACTACATATTTTTCCTAATAGACCAAATACTGTACCCTGCAAGTACAACTTGATATGAATTTTTTATATGAATTTTTGGTGGTGGCAGCATTAAGGTGATATTTGTGACGAACTGAGGGTGATATTACTATCATAATGATATTACTACTAAAATTATATTACTATCATTTGAGGGACGCGACGGGGGTGAAAGAGGGTCAGCTAGATAGCTGTGTATATTTACCCTTGTCACATATACAAGTCACGGGCTCACAGATGTGCCATTCGTGACATAAAGCAGTGTCAAAATATTCTCACCACCGCCTGTTCTGGCATCTCTTGTGGTAGCCCTCTAACGCATCCGGTGTCGATACTTCCGATTCCGCAGAGTGAGGGTAGGAACGGGATCGCGTCTCAACAAAATGATATTCCGAAGAATTTTTTGAACTTTTTAGTTCTTACCTTTAAATGTGCAGACTCAAAGTGAAGGATCAAAGTGAAGTATTTGCCGCTATAAACCAAGGAGGAATTCTAAATGCGCTAAAGCAGCCATTCGAGCCATTTTTGGATGAAAATACGCTCTGATTTAAAGTAGGATTTTCAGTCGAAAAATGTCCCAAACTGCTGCTTCGGATTATATAGAATAAGTCCCTTACAACTGTAGGTTAATGCCAATATTTACTATGCTTCAGTGCAATGCCAAAAGACCCCGGTAGGCGTTGGGAGACACATTATGGTCCATTCAGGTGAAGATGATTTTTTTAGCCATATGATGGGCAGAAAAAGCTATTTGTGATATGTATCAAGATGGTACAATATCTTCCAAATTTCCATCTGTATCAGTTCTTATGTGTTTCCCTGGCAAATGTCTGAAAGCTTGATAATTTTATTCCTTACATTTGGTGCACATTTCTTAGGAGCAAAGGTTAACGGCACCTCAGACCTAGTGGATTTATTTGATAAAAAGAGAAAGGAAAACCGCATCCAAGTTAGGTGCAAATTTAAAGTGGCAATGACTGCAGCCCCATCAAGCTGACCCTGCCCTTAACTCTTCCCAGGGCCCCTCACTAAAACACTGGCACAAGAGGATCAAAGCACAACGAAACCCGACGGAGATAAGTAGCTCGGGAAGCAGGGTGTCCCTGAGTCGATATTAATGTGTTTTAGCTCCGAAGACCCCTTCTTCAAACCTATTAAAAAGAAGGGGTGGGGGTGGGGGAGGGGGGAGTGTCATAATGTTCTACTGCTTTAATAATGGCAAAGCAGAGCTGTGATTGGTCTAGAACAATAGTGCTGAACTCTAGTACTCAAGCCCTCCCAACAGGTCAGGTTTTCAGACCGAGCCACCTGTGCTGAAGCAGGGATGGATTTAGTCACCTGTGCTGAAGCTGGGATATCCTGAAAACCTGATATGTTGGGGGGAGGGGGTCAGCTTGAGAACTGGAGTTTAGCACCCTTAGTTTAGTAGACCTTCCAACAAAAAAAGGCCATTGTAATCAATGGAAACACATTATATGGTCCATTTGTGCAACAAGATTTTAGTGGTTACTTCATTTCTTAATCTCATATTAATTTTAATCTTTATACAATTTCAAATACGTTCTTCCACAGTTTACCAAGGATATTTTTTTGTTGTAGCATGTGATTGTTGATTGGCTACAGCTGCTTTCGAAAACTGTTACAGGTTTTGGGGGTGTTACTTGACTGATCCCATGTAGTCATTTGAATTACTTCTTATGGTCTAAGTATTTCCATTTATTTTAGTTTTATTATGTTTTTTCAATGTTTAGTTTTGTACTTCATTTGAAAGATGCCGTTTCTACCATTTCTACTAATTCACACTTATCTGCAGTACTGTGACCTGGTATACATACTGTCACGAACGGCTCACCTGTGAGCACGTGACCTTTATATGTGACCAGGGTTGATACAGAAAGCTACATTTTTCACTCCCACAGGGTTCCTCAAATGAGTAATTAAAGTACACCCTCTTTGAATTCAATCATCTGTTCCTTAGCAGGTCTTAAAATTAGGTAAATACAACTTCAGATGAACAACAACACATGATATATTACACCTTGTCATGATTTATTTAACAAAAATAAAGCCAAATTGGAGCAGCTATGTGTGAAAGTACACCCTTACTGCTTCCATAGGAATTAAGATGCTAAGAAGCAGACAGGTGCTGCTAATCAAATGCCCTTGATTAATTGATCATCAGCAAGTGTGACCACCTCTATAAAAGCCGAAGTTTTAGCAGTTTGCTGGTCTGGAACATTCAGGTGTGTGTTAACACAATGCCAAGGAGGAAAGACATCAGCAATGATCTTAGAGAAGCAATGTTGCTGCCCATCAATCTGAGAAGGGTTATAAGGCCATTTCCAAACAACTTAAAGTCCAGCACAGCATGGGAATCAGATGCAAAACCAGAGAAACCATTCCTTATGCAATACGGTGGAGGTTTCTTGTTGCCTTTTTCACCTACCATAACTTAAAGCTGCAGTTTAATTTATTTTTTTACTTTAATAGTTTCATGTGGGCAATCTCTAATTACCTAAAGAACTGTATAGCTGCAGGTCAATTCGTTCTCCATGTATTGATAGGCAAAATTTGGTGACATAATTAGTGAAGGAATCTGTTTTTCTTCTGCTTCTGTCTCTCAGTGGAAGCTCATGAATATTCATGAGCACTCCTGCACTGACATGTGCTAGAGGGAGGGCAGGGCTGACAAAGGGGTGTGCCAGGGCTTTTGACAGGACATGAAGGGACAGTGCCTTAGTAAATGGCTGTTAAAATAGAATACAAGAAAATTGGTCTTTCAAAGTTGTTTTTTTTAAAACAGAAAATGCTAAAAGTATTTTTTCATACTACAGAACTGATTGATTAAAAAAAACACACATGCAGGATATTGACTGAACTGCAGCTTTAAAACGTGATGGTAAACCCTACAGTCTTGAAAATGCAAAGACAGCAGTACAACCAACTTCACACTGATGATAGCCATTAAGGTTGAAACATGTCTGTGACTGGTTTCTCTGGCTTTGCATCTGATTCCCATGCTGTGCTTTTAAAGCTGTGTTAACATCGAGCATTAGCTTATATGGGCTCCATGTAACAATGTTTTTTCAGACAAAAGGTGACACGTGTGCTCATTTGCATGTCATTTCCCAGAATCCCTTGCTGCAGTGGAAGCACTGTATGCTGGGGATAATGGTGAAAGGCAGGGATGCAGACCTGCCTTAGACATGTGAATGTGCTCACAAGTGATCTTTTTATTTGCTACTAGCTGAGAGACCCGGCGTTGCCCGGGATATAATGTTCCCGCTCCTCTCTGTTTCCTCTCTCCTCCCCCCTCTCTCTGTTTGTCCCCCATTCACATCAATCCAGTCCCCCCCCCTCCCTCCTTTACAGCTCTGTTTGTCCCCCTTTACAGCTTCATGCAGTGTGAGTGCGTCAGTCATTGTGTGTGCGTCAGTCAGTCAGTGTGTGTGTGTGTGCGCGCGCGTCAGTGAGTCTGACGCACAAACACAAACACACACACACAGACTGACTGACGCACACACACACACACAGTCAGTGTGTGCGTGTGTGTGTGTGCCTCAGTCAGTGTGTGCCTCAGTCAGTGTGTGCGTGCGTGTGTGCCTCAGTCAGTGTGTGCATGCATGTGCGCGTCACTCAGTGTGTGCGTGCGTACGCGTCAGTCACTGTGTGTGTGCGTACGCGTCAGTCACTGTGTGTGTGCGTGTGCGCGTCAGTCAGTGTGTGTGTGTGTCAGTGTGTGTGTCAGTGTGTGTGTCAGTGTGTGTGTGTGTGTGCGCCAGTCAGTGTGTGTGTGTGCGCGTCAGTTAGTCTGTGTGTGTGTGTGTGTGTGTGTCAGTCAGTGTGTGTGTGTGCGCGTCAGTCAGTCTGTGTGTGTGTGTGTGTGTGTGTGTGCGTGCGTCAGTCAGGGTGTGTGTGTGTGCGTCAGTCAGGGTGTGTGTGCGTGCGTCAGTCAGGGTATGTGTGCATGCGTCAGTCAGGGTGTGTGTGCGTGCGTCACTCAGGGTGTGTGTGCGTGCGTCAGTCAGGGTGTGCGTGCGTGCGTCAGTCAGGGTGTGCGTGCGTGCGTCAGGGTGTGTGTGCGTGCGTCAGTCAGGGGTGTGTGCGTGCGTTAGTCAGAGGTGTGTGCGTGCGTTAGTCAGGGGTGTGTGTGCGTGCGTCAGTCAGGGGGTGTGTGCGTGCGTCAGTCAGGGGGTGTGTGTGTGCGTCAGTCATGGGGTGTGTGCGTGCGTCAGTCATGGGGTGTGTGCGTGCGTCAGTCATGGGGTGTGTGCGTGCGCGTGGCAGGCAGTCGGTGTGTGTGTGTGTGCACATCAGTCAGTATGTGTGTCTCAGGTGTGTGTGTTAGTCAGGGTGTGTGTACGCGCGTCAGCCAGTGTGTGTGCGCAGGCGCCATTCAGTGTGTGTCAGCCAGCCAGTCAGTGTGTGTGTGTGTGTGTGTGTGTGTGCCTCAGTCAGTGTGTGTGTGCGTGCGTGTGTGCGTCAGTCAGTGTGTGCGGCAGTCAGTGTGTGCGTGCGGCAGTGAGTCAGTGTGTGTGTGTGTGGGTGTGTGCGTGAGTCAGTCAGTGTGTGGGTGTGTCAGTCAGTGTGTGTGTCAGTGTGTGTGACAATGTGGGTGTGTGTGTGCGCCAGTCAGTGTGTGTGTGTGCGCGCGTCAGTTAGTCTGTGTGTGTGTGTATGTGCGTCAGTCAGTGTGTCTGTGTGCGCGTCAGTCAGGGTGTGTGTGCGTGCGGCTGTCAGGGGGTGTGTGCGTGCGGCTGTCAGGGGGTTGTGTTTGTGCGTCAGTACGTGTGTGTGTGTGCGCGGCTTTCAGGGATTGTGTGCGTGCGCCTGTCAGGGTTTGTGTGCGTGCGCCTGTCAGGGTTTGTGTGCGTGCGTCAGTCAGGGTTTGTGTGCGTGCATCAGTCAGAGTGTGTGTGCGTGCGTCAGTCAGGGTGTGTGTGCGTGCGTCAGTCGGGGGGTGTGTGTGCGTCAGTCAGGGTGTGTGTGCGTGCGTAAGTCAGGGTGTGTGTGCGTGCGTCAGTCAGGGTGTGTGTGCGTGCGTCAGTCAGGGTGTGTGTGCGTGTGTCAGTCAGGGTATGTGTGCGTGCGTCAGTCAGGGTCTGTGTGCGTGCGTCAGTCAGGGTGTGTGTGCGTGCATCAGTCAGGGTGTGTGCGTGCGTCAGTCAGGGTGTGTGTGTGTGTGCGTGCGTCAGTCAGGGTGTGTGTGCGTGCGTCAGTCAGGGTGTCTGTGCGTGCATCAGTCAGGGTGTGTGTGCGTGCGTCAGTCAGGGTGTGTGTGCGTGCGTCAGTCAGGGTGTGTGTGTGCGTGCGTCAGTCAGGGTGTGTGTGCGTGCGTCAGTCAGGGTGTGTGTGCGTGCGTCAGTCATGGGGTGTGTGCGTGCGTCAGTCATGGGGTGTGTGTGTGTGCGTGGCAGCCAGCCGGTGTGTGTGTGTGTGTGTGTGTGTGCATGTCAGTCACTCTGTGTGTGTGTGCGTCAGTAAGGGGTTGTGTGTGTGTGCGTGGCAGTCAGTCAGTGCTTGTGTGTGCGTCAGTCAGTGTGTGTGTGTGCGTCAGTCAATATGTGTGTCTCAGGTGTGTGCGTTAGTCAGAGTGTGTGTATGCGTGCGTCAGTCAGGGTGTGTGCGTGCGCCATTCAGTGTGTGTCAGCCAGTCAGTGTGTGTGTACCTCCTTGCGCCAGCCGGTGCTCCCGGCTGCAGGGGGGGGGGGTTTGTGTGTGGGGCGGGAGGGTTGTGTGTGGGGGGGGTTGTGTGGGGGGGTTGTGTGGAGGGGAGGGGTTGTGGGGGGGGAGGTTACCTCCTTGCGCCACCTGGTGCTCCCGGCGGCGGGGGGGGGGGTTGTGTGGGGGGGAGGTTACCTCCTTGCGCCACCCGGTGCTCCCGGCTCAGCCGCGGGGAGTGTGAGGGGGGGGGGGGGGTTACCTCCTTGCGGCAGCCGGTGCTCACGGCCGCAGGAGGGGGTTGTGTGTGGGGGGGGCTGGTTACCTCCTTGCGCCACCTGGTGCTCCCGGCTCGGCCGCGGGGGGGGGGGGGGTGGTAGGGTTAACTGCTTGCTGGCGCTCCCGGCGGTAATACGGGACCCCGATGAGAAGAGCTGAGTGGGCAGGCGGTGGGAGTTTTGCTGGCGGTGTGTGAGAGGTGAGGTGGAGGAGGCTTGGCGCCGGGGAGGCTGAGGTTTGCGGTGAGGGGGGGCGGGGGGTTTGCGGTAGGGGGGGTTTGCGGTGATGGGGGGCGGGGAGTTTGCGGTGAGGGGGGGCGGGGGGTTTGCGGTGAGGAGGGGCGGGGGGGTTGCGGTGAGGGGGGGGCGGGGGGTTTGTGGTGAGGGGGGGCGGGGAGTTTGCGGTGAGGGGGGCGGGGGGTTTGCGGTGAGGGGGGCACACATACACACACGACGGGAGTGAGAGGTGGTGGAGAGTGGGACTGGTGCACATCCGAGGAGGCTGCTTGGCCCCCCAGCGGCCCGGGTAGGTAGTGCCGGCAGCTGGGGTAGGAGGGCCGCGCCGCGCTTCCCCTCTGTCCGGGAGCTGGTGCAGGGCGGCGCACGTGATGGGGGGGGGGGGGGAGACTGTGTGTGTGTGTGTGTGTGTGTGTGTGACCTTCGGCCCGTCACTCCGCCTCAGGCCAATGAGAGGTGTGCGTGGGCGGGCCAAGGGACCAATCTCATTGGCCTGAGGCGGAGTGACGGGCTCAAGGGCCAATGCGATTGCCGCTAGGGACAGGGAGACACATACAAACACATATGACGGTTTCAGAAATATATAGTAAGATATGCAATACGGTGGAGGTTTCTTGTTGCCTTTTTCACCCATCATAACTTCAAACGTGATGGTATACACACACACACACACACATATATATATATATATATATATATATATATATAGCAGTAAGATGTTTCCAAAAATGTAATCACTCTCCAAAGCGTGCAGAGTTCAATTAAAGCCCTAAGACAATTACATATTACATTTTAGATTTAATATACAAAAGTAATACAGTGCTTAGGTTACAGAAAAATATTATTACAAAAAACATACAGTACAATATATGCAGACAGTTTAATAAAATAAAAAGGTGAAAAACAGAAAATCTAACTTACGTTATCGCATAATATTGATCAGATACCTTCTGAGAGGCTTGAAGTTGGAAATATGAAAATCCACATATGCCATAGACAAACACACCCTCTATGTTGAATTTCTAATTCATATTCCCAAATGCAGGGTTTACATCCTAAACTTTCCTTGCCTTGAAAACAGCAGAAGCCCAACGTCTGGGCACAACCTTAACCCTCTTCCCACCCCCCCCCCCCCCCCCCCCCCATCAATTTCCAGTGACACTTTTATGGCTGAAGGAGAAAAATTAGTTTTCTTTTTAATCAAAAGATGCCTGAATATAGAAAATGTTCCATATCTTTATTTTTATATTACTTTGAAGAACGCCATCTTCACTGTTGTATCCATATAATTAAGATACACATGTGGATATATCATTTTAATGTTGTTAACGCTAAGTTTGATAGACAAATGGATAGGCCAATGATATTTTGTATTTAGTAAATCTATACAATCCTGTAAGTTATCTTCCTGCCCATACCCTCTAGCATGCTGTAGAACCTAGTAGAATTTCTTTCAAGTTATATTAAAATGTTCTGTGTTTATTTCTACCCTCAATTTCTTAAAACCAAACGTTGGCCTTGGATAACCTCAATTCTCGACAAACGCATAAAAGCCATACAGGGTCAGTGGCCTGGCCTGTCATAAAAACAATTACTTGTATTTTTTTTTTAGGATGAAACTTGCAACTCACATTAACCTCTAGTGTACCAGATTTATTAAAGTACTGAATATCTTCATGGTATTATCATGACACATACCATATTGAATGAGATTATAATATGTTTTTGGTTGGATACCAATAGGACCAAAGTGAACTAATGCCAGTGACCAGTTCAATATAGTAAATGTTTCTTACATTGTTACTTGGAGCGGGTGGACCGCGGCACAAGTGCGGCCTCATCGCAGCCAAGTGCAGCACAGGAAGGATTTCCATAAGGATTAACACAGCGGGAGTCCCTGCATCTCAATGGAACTCCCGCTGCATTAAGCCTACTGGGCCACCACCTGTATGGAAGAGCTGTGCAGAGAGAAGTGGTCCCTCTCTCTGTCTCTTTGCACAGCTCTTACAGGCGATCACGCTGTTTTTATTTTTATTATTTTGATCAGTATTGAAGCAGGGGGTCTCCGGAGCTAAACTGCATTACTTTTAGGTCCGGGGACCCCCTGATTCCTGAGGTACAGGCTTCTGTATTGGGTGCGAATATCTCCTGCAAGTTTATATGTCCCAAGTCTCGGCCCACGTGAACTGTCTTCATCCGGTCAAAAGAGACGTGACAGGCCTTATATAAGGCCTGTGATGTCACATTTCACATTCACATGGTACATCCACCGATTGGTGAGATGTGTCTAGGCATCAAGTTTGGCAGAGAATGACTTCTCCATTCACATTCATCCGATGGATGTACCATGTGATACCTTCCTGGGTCTTGTGACATCACCCTAAAGGAAGGAAAGCACAACTAATCAGGTACCATATGCTTCCCTCCCTACTGTAGACCAAAAGCATTTTTTTCAGAAGTATCAGCCATTATTAGTAGTAGTTGTGGGTATTTTCTGTGCCATGCAGCATTACTATCTCTATTTTCAGTTCCTTAAATAATATTCTAATACTACCGACATTTTCTGTGACACTGGAATGAAAATAGCGCAAAGAATTGTTATACTTCTGTGGTTTGAAAAGTGGAACCAATGAATAATCAGGCAGTAGGCATCAAATGCGTTGTTTCCTGTCAGAAAAAGCAGCCTTAAAACAATATATGACAAGTATTGTATGCCTGTGTAATGGGATACACGAATGGAATATAAATATTTCACTGTTTATAGGCATCTGGCTGTGTGACTGATTATACTAAGCCCAGGAAATATTTAGGAGTGGAATGCGCTAACCGCAGAGCTGAACAGCAGCACTGTTCTTTCAAAAAATGAACCCTGTACTTTTGTCATCTAAATAATTTGTTCAAAATCTGGACAGTAAATGAACGAAAAGCTTATGGCTGAAACAGTTGGTGGGAAATAAAATTAAAGACTCCTCTCTTCAAAGACTATTCAGACATTAATCAGGATTTATGGGGCAAAGAGGGAAGAAATGGGATACCTTCTTAAAAAGTCAGATCATAAATTTGAAAGTTTAAACCATTTGGGTACCATCAACTGTAAATGATTATTTCTCCAGGGCTTTATAGGTGTTATACTTTATTTATTATATTTTAACTTCAATGTAAAGAAAATAATTATAGGAGAAGCAACTCTAAATTCCAAGAAAATACAGTAATAGAAATTATACCCAGTTGCATGTATTGTAAATTCATGAGCACTCCAAATTAGGTGGTGCTCTAGAATCTGTAGGACTGTTTTTCAAGGTCCAGGAGAAGCGCACTATTTTTTATATAATTTTTTTTTTAAATCTTTTTATTCGTTTTTGAATAACATGAAACAATATAAATACAATAATTCATGAAGAAGAAAAAAAACTTATCAATAACTACTATATCCCTACACTCAAACAACCTCCATAAAACAGATACCCAGCAAGCTCTAAGGAACCCCAGAAATTACCACATAATATATATTTGTATATATGTACAGCTGGTCTCAGCTGTTTTGGAGTTCAGTGTCCCCTCCCTCCCAGGGTTTAAGCTCGCCCCTACCCACTTTCCAAGTGAGCAGGTAAATAAGAATTGGAATCAGTTAGTGTTAGGACCTGCTAATGTGTGATTAGAAAACTGGAGTAAGATTTAAGAACACACTTTTTATCCACATCTACTGCACCAAACAAAACCACTAAAGGATCCAACTGGAGACTAAAACCAGTAATTTCTATTATGATTTCCAAAACTTGTATCCAAAAGGTTTGTATTTTAGAGCAAGACCACCACATATGAAAAAATGAACCTTCCATGGAACAGTTACGCCAACATCTGTCTGAGGTTATAGGATATATTTGTTTTAATCTGGAAGGTACCAAATACCAAGGAAAGAGAACCGTATAGGAATTTATCCTATGAAGAATACAAATGGATGATGAAGATGGTCTAAACTTGATGTCAGACCATGGAGTATGAAGAAATTGTATACCCCACATCTCTTTCCCAAGCTGAAAAGTACTTAGGTTGTATGTTAGTATAGATCAAATAAGTATATTGTAGATCAATGATATAAAGACCTGAAGTAGATGTAGAAAGAGTAATGATATCCTCAAAAAGTGTAGTTTCTTGTATTGCAGCTTTCTTAATATTTGGTTATGATATCCAATGTCTAATTTGAAAGTATTGAAATCTACTATTGTCTTCCAAATCAAAATCTGATTTGCATTGAGAAAAATATTTAATCTATTCTGGTAATAAAAATTGGCCACTTTATGGCACCCTCCAGACTCTCATGAGTCATACAAATCTGAGACCAATGCAGGAATAAATTCCGGATTTTGCAATATTTGAGTCAGAGGAGAAGGAAAGAAGCTAATTTGAATTTCCTGAATGTTGAGTCCCATATCCCCATTGTAAAGCCAATTATAGGATGATAATATAATTAGTTATATTATTATAATAATAACTAATGACCTCCATGCTGCCAAAGACAGAGGTCAATACACTCTTCTCATATTGCTCAACCTCTCTGCAGCATTTGATACTGTGGACCACCCTCTTCTCCTCCACATTCTCCATACTCTTGGCATTCGTAACAAAGCTCTTTCCTGGATCTACTCTTACCTCTCCCAGCGTACTTACAGTGTCTCTTTTGCAAACACCTCCTCCTCTATCGATCTCTCTGTGGGGGTACCCTAGGGCTCTGTCCTGGGACCCTTTCTCTTTTCTTTTTACACGCTCTCTCTAGGTGACCTAATCACATCTCTTGGGTTCAAATATCACCTCTATGCTGATGACACACAAATTTACTTATCTACCCCTGACCTTACATCTGCTGTGCAGACTAAAGTTTCTGAATGTCTCTCACTATATCATCCTGGATGGCATTCTGCCGACTTAAATTTAACATGGCAAAAACAGAGCTCCTCATACTTCCTCCCAAACCTGGCACTATTTCCTCCCTCCACATTACTGTTGGAAGTACTATCATTCACCCAGTAGCCCAAGCACGCTGCCTATGTGTCACACTCGACTCCTCTCTCACATTCTTGTCTCACATTCAAAACATTTCTAAAACCTGTCGCATTTCCTCCGCAATATTACAAAGATACGCCCTTTCCTCTGCTGCTTGACTGCTAAAACTTTGACTCAGGCCCTCATTCTCTCCCGTCTTAATTACTGTAACCTCCTGCTGTCCGGCCTTCCTGCCTCCCACCTGTGTCCCCTACAATATATCCTTAACGTTGCTGCCACAATCAATCTGCTCTTTCCTAAATCTGTCTCAGCGTCTCCCCTGCTGAAATCCCTCTCCTGGCTTCCTATCAAATCCTGTATCACACACTCAATTCTCCTCTCTTTGAAAGCTTTACACTTTTCTGTTCCTCCTTACATCTCAGCCCTAATTTCTCGCTATACACCATTCCGGCTCTTGCGTTCTGCTCAAGGATGTCTTCTCTCTACCCCTTTTTATCCAAAGCCGTCTCCCACCTTAAACCCTTCTCACTAACTGCCCCACACCTCTGAAATGCCCTTCCCCTCAATATCCGACTAGCACCCTCTCTATCCAACTTTAAAACCCATCTTAAGACACACCTGCTTAAGGAAGCATATGAGTAGCTCTTTGGCTGATAATTAGCACCTCATACATTATCCTTGGCCCCTTGCAGACAGACTTACCAGAATGCCCTCCTGCTGTCTCTGTACGTTCTTCCTACCAACCAATTAGATTGTAAGCTCTTCAGAGCAGGGACTCCTTTTCCTAAATGTTACTTTTAAGTCTGAAGCACTTCTTCCCTTTTGTGTTATTTATATCTTATTATTTATGTTATTGTAACTATTACTGCTGTGAAGAGCTATGTACATTCAGGGCCGCCAACCGAAATCATGGGGCCCGGGACAAATGAAAGGAGCAGCCCCCCCCCCCCCGCCCGAACCCATAGCATACCCCCCCACAAACCCATAGTGCACTTACCACAAAAAAATATCTTTTAGCGCGCAACTTTTACTTAACTGTTTTCTTATTGTGATACAGAAAAAAAACATTACAATGCAACTAGTTTATTTTTATATTTTCAACAAAAGACATGTGACTGCCTGCCTGGGTGGCTGACTGGGAGGGTGAATGACTGGGTGGGTGAATGAATGACTGGGTGGGTGAATGACTGGGTGGGTGAATGACTGGGTGGGTGAATGACTGGGTGGGTGAATGACTGGGTGGGTGAATGACGGTGGGTGGGTGATTGATGGTGGATGAATGACGGTGGGTGAATGACGGTGGGTGGGTGGGTGAATGACGGTTTGAATGACGGTGGGTGGGTGGGTGAATGACGGTGGGTGGGTGGGTGAATGACGGTGGGTGGGTGAATGACGGTTTTGGGTGAATGACGGTTTTGGGTGAATGACGGTTGAATGACGGTGGGTGGGTGGGTGAATGACGGTGTGTGGGTGAATGACGATGTGGGTGGGTGAATGACGGTTGAATGACGGTGGGTGAATGACAGTGGGTGGGTGGGTGAATGACGGTGGGTGAATGACAGTGGGTGGGTGTGTGAATGACGGTTGGTGGGTCAATGTTGACTGTGGGTGGGTGTATCGCTCGGCCTGCCCACAAGCCAGATGAGACCCCGGGACTGAGGTGGAAAGGGTAAACCACACACCTAGCAGCAACGGGCACGGCCGGAGTGCGGTAGTAGCGTAGGTGGTCCGGGTAAACAGAATGTAAATGATACCGTACTTGACAGCTCCGGCGTAGAAGGGTTAAGTTCGTATGCCAAGGGTTGTGGGTTGGAGAGAGCAGGGTAGTAGTTTGTTCGTGTGCCGTGTCCAAGGGTTGTAGAGGTCTGCAGCGTAGAAGTCCAAAGCAAGGTCCAAAGGGTTCCAGAGAGCAGCGTAGTAGAGTCCAAAGCAAAGGTCAAATCCAGGGAGGTCAGCAAAGATTCCAGGGACAGAAGCAGCACTGAAAAGACAAGAGAGGCCAGGCAAGAGCAGACAGCACCAAGGTACAGAAGCTATGAAGAGCAAAGAGGAAATGGTGAAGAGGGATTATATAGGGGGCTGGGACCAATCAGAGAAAGGGGAGTGACGGAGGAGCGGACCAAAGAGGAACCTAATAGGAGAGCAGAGTGTGAAAGTTTGGAACTAATGGGAGTGAGGGGAGGAACAGAGGAGTGAGTTAGGTAAGGCCCAGGTAGAGGAGTATTGCTAGAGGCAAAGGGAGTGGTCAGAGTAGAGGGAGGAACGGAGGGACGGACAAGGGAAGGGACAGAAAGGGAAGGAGGACCTGGGAGGCAAGGCAGATGGGAAAGGGGCGTACCGGAGGATCCAGGAGCAGAGAGAAGAAGGGGAGGAGCTGAGGGACGGACAGGGGAAGGTTCAGGTACAGAAGGGGAAGGGGGGAGGCGGAGCTGATGGGACCCGAACGGAGCGTATGCTGCGTCTGGCGCCCGGCACCAAACAATAGCGGGTTGGGTGCTTGCGCGCCTGTAGGGCTGACGCGCATGGGTAGGAGGTGCAGGGGAAGCTGCCAGGCGCGGGGACTGCCGCCGGGGAGCCTGAATGGCCTGAGAAAAGGGTAAAGATGCGCTGAACGCAGGTATTCCCACAGCGCAGACTTACAGTGTGTGAATGATGGTGGGAGGGTAAATGACGGTTGGGTGAATGACGGTGGGTGGGTGAATGACAGTGGGTTGGGTTGGTGGGTCAATGTTGACTGTGGGTGGGTGAATTACGGTGGGTGGGTGGGTGAATGACAGTGGGTGGGTGAATGGGAGACAGTGACTGGGTGGGAGACAGTGACTGGGTGGGTGGGAGACAGTGACTTGGTGACTGGGTGACAGTGACTGGGTGGGTGGGAGACAGTGACTGGGTGGGTGGAAGACAGTGACTTGGTGACTGGGAGACAGTGACTGGGTGGGTGGATGAAGGACAGTGACTGAGTGGGTGGGTGGGAGACAGTGACTGGGTGGGTGGGAGACAGTGACTTGGTGACTGGGAGACAGTGACTGGGTGGGTGAATGACAGTGAATGAGTGGGTGGGGGAATGACAGTGACTGAGTGGGTGGGGGAATGACAGTAACTGGGTAGGTGGGGGAATGACAGTGACTGGGTGGGTGGGAGACAGTGACTTGGTGACTGGGAGACAGTGACTGGGTGGGAGGGTGAATGACAGTGACTGGGTGGGAGACAGTGACTGGGCGGGTGGGTGAATGACAGTGACTGGGTGGGGGGGGTGAATGACAGTGACTGGGTGGATGACAGTGACTTGACAGTGACTGGGTGGGTGGATGACAGTGACTTGGATGGCAGTGACCTTGACAGTGACTGAGTGGGTGGGAGACAGTGACTCGGTGGGTGGGAGACAGTGACTTGGTGACTGGGAGACAGTGACAGGGTGGGTGGGTGAATGACAGTGACTGAGTGGGTGGGGGAATGACAGTGACTGAGTGGGTGGGGGAATGACAGTGACTGGGTGGGTGGGAGACAGTGACTTGGTGACTGGGAGACAGTGACTGGGTGGGAGGGTGAATGACAGTGACTGGGTGTGAGACAGTGACTGGGCGGGTGGGTGAATGACAGTGACTGGGTGGGGGGGGGGGGTGGATGACAGTGACTGGGTGGGTGGATGACAGTGACTGGGTGGGTGGATGACAGTGACTTGGATGGCAGTGACCTTGACAGTGACTGGGTGGGTGGGAGACACTGACTGGGTGAGTGGGAGACACTGACTGGGTGGGTGGGAGACACTGACTGGGTTGGTGGGAGACAGAGACTGGGTGGGTGGGAGACACTGACTGGGTTGGTGGGAGACAGTGACTGGTTGAGTGGGTGACAGTGACTGGGTGACAGTGACTGGGTGACAGTGGGTGGGTGGGTGAATGACAGTGGGTGGGTGAATGACAGTGGGTGGGTGAATGACAGTGGGTGGGTGAATGACGGTGGGTGGGTGAATGGGAGACAGTGACTGGGTGGCAGTGACTGGGTGGGTGGGAGACAGTGACTTGGTGACTGGAAGACAGTGACTGGGTGGGTGGGTGAATGACAGTGACTGGGTGGGTGGATGACACTGACTGGGTGGGTGGGAGACACTGACTGGGTGGGTGGGAGACAGTGACTGGGTGACAATGACTGGGTGGGTGGGTGACAGTGACTGGGTGGGTGACAGTGACTAGGTGGGTGACAGTGACTGGGTGACAGTGACTGGGTGACAGTGACTAGGTGAGTGACAGTGACTGGGTGGGTGGGAGACTGACTGGGTGACAGTGACTGGGTGATAGTGAGACAGTGACTGGGTGGGTGACAGTGACTGGATGGGTGACAGTGACTGGGTGACAGTGATTGGGTGGGTGACATTGACTTACCTTGACCGGGTGGGTGCAGCTTGCCGTTGGACTCTTTCCCCTCCTGCCCCCGATATCTCCGCGGCAGCTGCCCGGAGGGGAGGTGGGCTTGTGGGCTCGGGAGGTGGGCTCGGGGGGGGGCCACGGGAGGAGGGCTGGGGGGAGCGCTGGAATCTGGCCGCGGGGGGAGCGCAGGAAGCTGGCCGCGGGGGGAAGCAGGCCACGGGGGGAAGCAGGGGGGAAGCAGGCTGCAGGAGGAGCTGGTACTTTCCCCTCTGTCCCACGTTGGGAGCGGGGGGGGGAGGGGCCGCCACAGGAGGAGCTGATACTTCCCCCTCAGTCCCACGTTGGGAGCGGGGGGGGGAGGGGCCGCCGCGGGAGGAGCTGGTACTTCCCCCTCCATCCCACGTTGGTAGCGGTGGGGAGCGGGCCCTGCGCATGTGCGTCGCGACCTGCGCATGCGCGCCGGGACCACAGGGGAATCGCCGCCATTTTTTTTAACTTTTTTTTTCATTTATCTAATTAACTGGCGTCCGGCAAGGTCCCACAGGGCCCGGGATGCCAGTACCCTTTCTCCCCCGCTGTTGGCGGCCCTGTGTACATTAATGGCGCTATACAAATAAAGACGTACATACATACAATTCCTTAGGTCTATTTTTTTTAGGTAACCAAATACTCTTATGTAAGGGAATTTTAGTAATTGCATTCTCTATATCTATCCATTGTTTAATACCAGCACATGCATACCAATCTCTTAAGAGTTCTTCAATGGGATGCTAAATAATATTTATCCATATCTGGACAACCTAATCCTCCCTCCCCTTTTCCCCGAAATAAAACGTGTTTAGCTATCAGAAGAGGTTTATGATCCCATATAAACTTTATTATTTTGGATTGAACCAAATCTAGGATGCTTTTAGGACTATTCACAGGTAAAGCTTGACAATTATTATTAGATCTTATTAATAATGATCAATCTGGATTTATTTTAGGATGTCAAACTTTTGATAACATCCGTAAAAATCTAGATTTGATTCAATATGCTAAAAAAACATAAGATTCCTTTAGTAGCTTTAGCTTTGGATGTTGAAAAAGCGTTTCACAGTAGATTGGTTCAATATGGAACAAGTATTATACAAATTTGGATTAGGTCCTTACATAATCAAATTCATATCAGCTAATTATAAAACTTCTCATGCTCAGGTTTTAGTTAATGGATCTTTAACAGATAGATTTTTAATTTCTAGAGGGACAAGACAGGGTTGTCCTCTTTCACCTCTTATTTTTGTGTTTCTTATTTTGTATTTTGTTATTTTCTGTGTGTGTGTGTATATATATATATCTTAGGAAATACACTCCATTGGTTTAAAATTACGATACACCATTAAATCTCAGTAGTGAATACACTTATTGGAGTAAAGGCCAGTCCAAATTAATAGAATATGATAACTCCAGGCATCTATTAGCTGCTTCTTGTAGGAAGGAACCCCTGTATCTCCTCAAAGTGATGCCTATATAGTGTAAAACAGAAGTGCATAGGACAAAGAATACCATAAAAATAATGCCACTCTTTAATATCAAATAATAACAAATATTAAAATCTTGCACTCAAGGTGAGTTTATAAGAAATGCTTATCAGAGAATATCATCCTGGAGTAGCTAGGCTCCGTGGGCTCAGATGCTTCCTCGTAGGCTGATGGCTCATGGTTCCTTAACCTCCGCTGCCAATGGTTGTCCAGGCTGCATATAGCACTGATGATTGTTGCTGGTGACCGTCTGCTCCAGTGGCGTCCCTCGTGATACTGTGACACCCACTACCAGTGCTCTCTGAGAGTTATCCTCCCTGCACGCACGCAGGCAATCTTTTTAGTGACGTCATCAAACTCTCACCAAAGCTGGCACCAGGCAACGCGGATGTGACACCAGCACCGGAGGGTAAGGGACCCCCAGCGCATCGCAGAGGGATGCTGCTGGACAACACTCTGAAAGTCATAATATAAAGATATTAAGAGTTTAGAGCAGGATAGTGAAAATGTAGAAAATTTGGCAATATGGGCCTTAATCAGCACATGTCGAAGAGACTACAGTATAAGGTTTTGAAAGCTCTGCATTAGTTATTTTGTATATGAGTAATTAGTATGTTGGTCCCCTAAAAGGTATCACAACCTACAACAAACATTACATTTCCACGTGATCGTGCCAGGCGGGGCGCTATCATTGATATTAAAGGAAGTTTTTCTTGTGATGGTGCACCAATCATCACTATTACCGCTGAATGAATAAGCCCCTATGAGTGTTATAGTCAGTCCTTATTTTTTTCCATATTGACTGCTAATTAACTAGACCTGGTTGTTTGTTATTTAAATATAAGTCACCTTGATTGACCTTGGTCAATCTGGGAACAGCTGGGGCCAGAAATAACCTTTTAAAGCAAATACATGATGAAGCTGGCACTACAGACAAAATATGGCACAATATTGGCTGGATAAAGCTAACATCAATAAAGAACACGGCTTGTATAAACAAGCAGACACTATCAGAGTGAGTTTGTGATTGCATTAAGCTTTACGGTGTACCTTTACCAAAAAGAAATGGGGTTTGAAATGCCATAGTGCACTGTTTCTTACTGTATTTCACCCATGGCAGTGATTAAAAACCGCACCTATCCCATTCTTATTTTTTATTGAAATCCCCTGCACAAAGCAGCATGGCATGTATCAACAGAGACCCAGTTCTATGCAGAAAATGACAGACAGAAACACACCTAGTTGAAATCTGTGAGCTTTGAAGAGACAGAATATCCCAAAACAAATATATCATGACATACAGAAAAACCCTGCTGTATAGGTGTAAGCAAATAGACAAATAGAGTTACATAGTTATGAGGTTTGGACAGATACTTGATCCTATATTTGTACTTACAGTATATTGATCCAGTGGAAGGCAAACGAAAAACCCCAGTGAAACATCTAATGATATCTCGTAAGGGAAAAAATTAATTCCTTCCCAACTACAAATATTGGCAATCAGATTACTCTCTGGATCAACATCCTTGCCATGTATACTTATTTGGTATATCCCTGTATACCTTTCCTTTCTAAAACTATGTCCAACCTTTTTTTGATGATATCTATGGTATCTGCCATCACAGTCTCCATGGGTAATGAATTCCACATTTTAACTGCCCTTACTGTAAAGAACCCTTTCCTTTGTTGCTGGTGAAATTTACTTTCCGATACTAGGAAGGTGACCCCCGCAACAGCCAAAATAAGGTGCGACGATGGTGCTCCCTAGGTAGATAATTGAATAGAGACAGACAAGAAAATGTAACCTAGTATGGGCACTTTTACATCACCTGGATGATTAATGGATGATTTAAAAAATATATTTTTATTAATATCCAATATAACAGGGCCCCCCTGGGTCCCGCTTACCTCTGTTACGACGGATGAGTGTTACGGCTGGTTGCGGCAGCTGGTGGCCGGCGACCCGGGCTCCGGCAGCTCCCTCTGCAGGGCGCCGCCATCTTAGATGCGATTGCGCAAGATGCCTCGTATGAGCGCGAATAGCGGACAATAGGAGAAGGCTCCCAGCAGGAACTACATGTCCCATGAGCCTCTGTATAGCGTCAGGTGGCAAACAGCCAATAGAGCACCAGCATCCCCCTGCAACTGAGTTGATACAATTCTCATGCAGAGAGCCATGCCAGTCAGCTGGGAGAAGGAAGGGGTAAGAGGTATGTGCGGGTGTCTGTGGCACCTGCACTAGGCCAGATATCCCCTATTAGGCCTCAGCTAGGCCCCGACTCCCCTGTGTAGCTTGTGGTTGCTGCAGGGACAAGCCCATAGATAGGGGCACTGCCCCTGTAGAACCAGAGCATAGGGACACAGACAGGACGCGGCTGCATCCTGCCCACAGGTAGTCTGGGACCAGACACCTGCTGCCATCAGAGCCTATCATCAGTGTGGGACCCTCCAGCTGGATACCACACACCGCGGAGGAGGACTCATCGCTGACATCGCTGGATCAGTGGATCCTATCTTCCACAGCGTGCCCGGTTGTGGGACCACCCGGCAGGTACCCAACGCTGCACGTGCACCAACAACACTTTAGTGGGCAGCAATGTACCACAAATTGGGTGGGGTATTACCTTCTGGAAGCCAGGGTGGTTGGGTGCCCAAGGGCCCTTCAGTATTTTGGGGACTGTGTGCCAGGTGGGGGGGAAAGAGGGCTGGTGGGTACAGCCATGCATGGCCTGGTGGGATTATGTATGTATGTATGTATGTATGTATGTGTGTATGTATATATATATATATATATATGTAGCCAGGTCTCCCCAGCACGTCCGCACCCCCCTCACCTGACTGCCGATCGCGGGGGCCGCCGCGTCCAATGGCGGCTCCGTTCGGCGATGGCAGGGGAGAGGGCGGTCAGGTCCCGGCTCGGGGGTTGCCGGGGACGCGTGCGGCCGGTTGCCAAGGCCGCACGCGCATCTCAGGGCTCCCGGCGCTCCCGGAGCCGGGCGGATAGGGCGCCGCCATTGCGCTTCAGTTCGCGCATGCGCAGTATGTCCCCGGCGGCCCAGTTAGCTCGCGCATGCGCAGGGAGACTGCGAGAGGCAGGGAAGAGTCGCGCGAGAGTAGAGAAGGAGCAGGAAACAGTGAGGCGGCCATTAGTAGTTCGCGCATGCGCAGGAGAAGCGTGCACGCGGCCCCAACGCTATAGCAGCCTCCTGGGAACTACAACTCCCAGGAGCCATAGGGAGACAGGCACCAGGTGCCTCATAGCGGCCAATAGGGCTGGAGGATTCTCAGCCCGGGAGAATAGATACATTTCCCGGGCTTTGGTCACGTCAGTTGGAGCAGCGGAGCTGAAGGGGAAGGAAGGGTGCGGGGAGTGAGTGCAGCTCCTGCATCCAGATAGGTACCCACACTCCAGGTAGGCCCCAACTCCCCACCAGGTTAGTGGGTAATTTCTAAGGGACGGCCCTAGATAAGGAGGTCACCCTTAGTGTGTGTAAGGTGCAGGTTTGGCAGTGCCACAGCGGGTAGTGCTGTGCGCACTGGCAAATAGGCACAGCGTGCGAGCAGTGGATTAATTGCTGCGGGTTCCAGTGTATTGTGTATGTAGGATTGGTTGCTGTGTGTGTGTCGCTGCATGTGCTGGGCGCAGTGTGTGTAGCGTGTGTGAAAGCCTGCAGGCTGACGGTGAGAGCTGTGTGTCTGCTGCAGGCTGTTAGGAGTTAGGAGTAGTTAGTGAGTTACAGATAGGACTTGGGTAGCTAGGGGAGAGGGGCAGGTTATTACTCCGCAGGCCCTAGGAGTTTTCCCCAAGCCACCCCAGGTTGCGGTTCATCAGGGACAGGCCCTAGGTTAGGGTTCCTGTCACGTTAGGGTTAGCTAGGGATAGATAGGGATAGCGGCGGTTGCTGTTCCCGTGATTCGGTTGTGTTCCCGTGAAGCGGTGGGACCCTCGTTGGGGTTCCTGGAGAAGTACCTGGATAGGATCAGACGGATGCATCGCACGTCTGACCCTTTGAGAAGAGTGTTGCAGGCCCGAGCATCGGAGTGCTCGGAAGGTACCTCTGTATTATATGTGCACCAACAGGCCTATTAATTTAGTGACTGCGCAGTCACCCACGACCTCCGTAGGAGTACGGGACATTGGGTGTGGGGGATTACAGGACACTGGGTGGGAACACCAGACATTGGGCAGAAGGTGCTCCAGTATTGCATAATGTTATGATGTTATGTAATGTGTTATATGTGTGTTAGTAAAGTCGTTAGTTATATAATCACTGTGTGTGTGGTTTCTGATTGGGTTCCTATGTAGGGTCATTCTACACTTCCCTAGAATCCTACATAGGTGGAGGCGCTGAAAGAAGATCCGTTCCAGAGGATTCACCCCAGGCTCTCACTAGCGGAGGCTCAGACCTCCTGTGAGCCTGCAGGTATACGCACCACACCGGTAACACCGCATGTTCTACTCACCCACACTATATATGCGATTGGGTGGGGTGGAATACCCGTTACATTTGGAGGCGCTGCTGAGATACCACCTGGGGTGCCCTGTCCATTTTTTTTCTAAATTGTCCCGTCCCTATTTTTGTCGCTATGTTTGTGAAGTCCAGAGACGAGGTCCTTGCCTGGGCTTTCAGGCAGTATATGGAACCTGGCCAGGTAGTGGCGGTAGGAGGCATTCCCGCTCTTATACCCGCGGTTAAAGTCCGGGAGTATATGTGTAAAATTCCTGGGTGGCCGTGGACATGTGTCTTAGAGGAGGAACAAGATCCCACGTCCACATGGAAAACCATTCTGTTTGTTGTAACTCACACTGAGGATATATGCCTGGCAGAGGCACCGTCCGCACTGTTCATGCCCGGGGGCCCCTCAGAAGGGTACCCCCTAGTCTATGCCGACCCAGCAAAATCGCGTCTCCCGCCAAATCAGGAGAGCGCATGTGCTGCTGACTGCAAGCCTGCACAGAAAGATGTCGCAACATTCTGTCCGGGTTTGGCGCGAAAATCAGAGCCCCTCCCCTGTGATGTGAGTGACTCAGAGCAGAGCGAAAACCAATCCCTTGTAAAAAGTGCCCTTCCTTTAGATTCCACCAGGGGGAGCAAGCACGGTTATCTTCAACCATACGTGGACGCTGTGATAGACACTCTGATCTCCGAGGATGAGATGATGCATGAGGATGAGATAGACTGTCAGGGGATACACCCTAATGTGTATGTGCCCTGGCGAGCGCCAGGAATAGATCTCCTTATGCTACTGTGCCCCTGCTTGCAAGAAGCCTATGACGAGGGAGCCGACATGTCCCAAGTGCCACTAGACTTCAGGATCACCGAGGTAGATGGGGAGCCGTGTACACAATGCTTTAGCCCCACCTGTGACTGTTCTAGGGGAGCACTGGCGTGGGAGCCCAGATGTGATTGCTGCGGTGCAATTTTCTTGATGCCTATTGTACCCACAACCACTGGCTGCATTTCAGGAGAATCTGGTGACTACCTTGCGGAGGATTCGATCATGATATCTTCCGGGGAAAAGGTGGAAGTCCCATCGGTGGCGATGCGCCTACCGGCGAACCACCCCAGCGGTGATGCAGAGGATACAGAGTCTGCTGTGGGTCCGTGTACCCTGGAAGAGGTGTATTCCGATGTTGCGGACCCTGCTGTGGGCCCGTGTGCCCTACGATGGTCAGTCCAATCTAATACAGAGGTACCATCGGTCCTAGGCTTGGGACCAGTACCTACAGACGACAAGGGTGAGTCGACTGCCCCAGGGGTGCTGGGGGTGAGCCTCCAGGTGACCGCGGAGCACGATGGCTCCTTAAGTCTGGTCACCAGGGCGAAGGGCTCCCCTCTGCATCGCGTCCTGGCGGAGGTGTCCTCACTAGAAGGTAGCTGTCCAGAGAAGAGAGTGGACCAGTGTCTACCGCCGATCCTTCCGGAAGAAGAGAAGCCCATCGTCAGTCAGCCGAGTGGTAAGGAACCCCCTTGTTCCCCACAGACTCCGATGGAGGTGGCCGTGAAGAAGGCCAAAGCTACGGTTCCTGAGTGGAGTGTGAGCCCGTGCGCTCCTACACAAGTGGTCCCACGACTGGGATCCAACGCTCCCGAAGTTCGAGTCAGTGAGCGGACTGTCCCAGAAGAGTTGGGGGCAGGTCCCGATACCACCAAGGTGGGAACTGACAGCGTCCCCGAGGACCTGTTGGCCACCGTGAATCACCGCAGGGGTAAGGTGTCTACTTTTTCCCCCCTGCCAGGTGAAACTGAGACATTGTCCAGTGCTCGCTTCTCAGTGGAAGCCTCGCAAAACTATGGGGACAAAGACTGTGTGGAGAGAGATTCAGGGAAAGCTGCCTCCTTTAAGCCCAAAAAGGAGCGCCCCATTCCTCAGGTAGTGGACCGCGGGAAAGGTCCTGGCCTCCTGGTCTACCGCATCCCTGCCGCGGATGACCGGGTAAAGGTCTGCTTCAGAGACACTGTGCTACTCCTTCCACCAGGGGGAGGAAGTAGCGAAGAGCCAGTAGCTGTCGCTTTAGGGTGTGCTCTCCGAGAGATTCACCCCGGGGAGGCTCACGGACGCAAAAGTGAGGTACCCCCACATGATCAGTTCGGGGCGCCCCACACATGGTCTCAGCCAGTCTCGGGTATTATTGAGTGTGATGTACCATGTAATCTGAGGTGTAAAGTCGACCTGATAAGTGTAACAAATATGACATGCCGTATTTTATTGTGTAACCTTATGTCAGGGTATGGCGTTCTCCAAGCGAGGACGTTGGATTTTCCACCAGGGGGAGAGTGTAGCCAGGTCTCCCCAGCACGTCCGCACCCCCCTCACCTGACTGCCGATCGCGGGGGCCGCCGCGTCCAATGGCGGCTCCGTTCGGCGATGGCAGGGGAGAGGGCGGTCAGGTCCCGGCTCGGGGGTTGCCGGGGACGCGTGCGGCCGGTTGCCAAGGCCGCACGCGCATCTCAGGGCTCCCGGCGCTCCCGGAGCCGGGCGGATAGGGCGCCGCCATTGCGCTTCAGTTCGCGCATGCGCAGTAGGTCCCCGGCGGCCCAGTTAGCTCGCGCATGCGCAGTGAGGCTGCGAGAGGCAGGGAAGAGTCGCACGAGAGTAGAGAAGGAGCAGGAAACAGTGAGGCGGCCATTAGTAGTTCGCGCATGCGCAGGAGAAGCGCGCACGCGGCCCCAACGCTATAGCAGCCTCCTGGGAACTACAACTCCCAGGAGGCATAGGGAGACAGGCACCAGGTGCCTCATAGCGGCCAATAGGGCTGGAGGATTCTCAGCCCGGGAGAATAGATACATTTCCCGGGCTTTGGTCACGTCAGTTGGAGCAGCGGAGCTGAAGGGGAAGGAAGGGTGCGGGGAGTGAGTGCAGCTCCTGCATCCAGATAGGTACCCACACTCCAGGTAGGCCCCAACTCCCCACCAGGTTAGTGGGTAATTTCTAAGGGACGGCCCTAGATAAGGAGGTCACCCTTAGTGTGTGTAAGGTGCAGGTTTGGCAGTGCCACAGCGGGTAGTGCTGTGCGCACTGGCAAATAGGCACAGCGTGCGAGCAGTGGATTAATTGCTGCGGGTTTCAGTGTATTGTGTATGTAGGATTGGTTGCTGTGTGTGTGTCGCTGCATGTGCTGGGCGCAGTGTGTGCAGCGTGTGTGAAAGCCTGCAGGCTGACGGTGAGAGCTGTGTGTCTGCTGCAGGCTGTTAGGAGTTAGGAGTAGTTAGTGAGTTACAGATAGGACTTGGGTAGCTAGGGGAGAGGGGCAGGTTATTACTCCGCAGGCCCTAGGAGTTTTCCCCAAGCCACCCCAGGTTGCGGTTCATCAGGGACAGGCCCTAGGTTAGGGTTCCTGTCACGTTAGGGTTAGCTAGGGATAGATAGGGATAGCGGCGGTTGCTGTTCCCGTGATTCGGTTGTGTTCCCGTGAAGCGGTGGGACCTTCGTTGGGGTTCCTGGAGAAGTACCTGGATAGGATCAGACGGATGCATCGCACGTCTGACCCTTTGAGAAGAGTGTTGCAGGCCCGAGCATCGGAGTGCTCGGAAGGTACCTCTGTATTATATGTGCACCAACAGGCCTATTAATTTAGTGACTGCGCAGTCACCCACGACCTCCGTAGGAGTACGGGACATTGGGTGTGGGGGATTACAGGACACTGGGTGGGAACACCAGACATTGGGCAGAAGGTGCTCCAGTATTGCATAATGTTATGATGTTATGTAATGTGTTATATGTGTGTTAGTAAAGTCGTTAGTTATATAATCACTGTGTGTGTGGTTTCTGATTGGGTTCCTATGTAGGGTCATTCTACACTTCCCTAGAATCCTACATAGGTGGAGGCGCTGAAAGAAGATCCGTTCCAGAGGATTCATCCCAGGCTCTCACTAGCGGAGGCTCAGACCTCCTGTGAGCCTGCAGGTATACGCACCACACCGGTAACACCGCATGTTCTACTCACCCACACTATATATGCGATTGGGTGGGGTGGAATACCCGTTACATATATATATATATATATATATATATATATATATATATATATATATATATATATATATATTTATTATCTTTGGTTACCTGCAGTAAAATCGTTATCTTATACCAATGTGTAATTCTTTGTGTCCTATAATGGGGGTATTACACACAGTAGAATCCCGTACAGGTGGAGGCGCTACCGAGCATCACTCAGATGCACCCCAGGTTCCCAGCGGCGGAGGCTCAGATCTCCTGGGCACCACAGGTATTGCACCACACACACACACACACCGTAGCCAGACATCTCCCAGGGGGTGGGGGAAAGTGTGCTACACCAATTAAAATAAAAGGTGGTTAAAACAAAGATTAAACACAATGGTGATCCTGTTTTATAAACACTATGTGAAATGCTCAGGATCGAATACATGTGATAGGGTGCATAGGTCCTATCACCTGCAAGAAGGTGGAACAAGTTGTCCACCTCAAAATAGGTGGATTTCAGTGTCCACTACCGTTGGATAAGGGCTTGAACTATGTGGTCTGCTAATCATAAGCTGTAGCTGAATGAGTGCCTACACCCTTAAAATTCCCTAACCCAACATTGATGTATAGTGGGTCAAGAACCTTTGCCAGGTCTGCCTGTTGTTAACAACATGTAATGCCTAATATTCCAGCAAGATGTGGAGGACGTATTAGGTGAAGCAGACACTAGTGCTCACATGTGGAAGTGAGATAGTAACAACTGTGAGTGGTAACGATGTGCAGGGTAAGCACACACTAATCGAGGAAAAGGGATGCTGGCACTAAGACACAGGCATGCTAGTGATCAGAATCTATATGAGCTTCTTATAAACTCTGGATACTGCCGGAAAAGATTCATAGCTGGGAAGTGAAACAGCCTATTGTGCCCTGAAGTAGCTAATTAAGGCATAATATAATAAGGCATAATATAAGCGTGGGAAACCTGCGCGTGCACCCGGATAGTCAACGCGTTACCTGTCTTGAAAAAGCGTGTTTACACGAAACGCGCGTGTTGACTAGCTGGGAGCACGCGCAAGGTTCCCACACTTCCAGCAAGGAACCGGCTTGCAACACTGTTGCCGGCGCCTGCATCTGTGCATCTAATTACTCCTATATTATAGATTGAGGGTCTAAGGGCGCATTTAGGGTCTTGCTTACTCATTCCTGTGTATGCTGACTAACAGCTGGCATTATGTGTACAAACTATGTGTAACAGTCCCAAGTATCTACCTCTATTGGGATATCAGCAGCTTATCTAAGGCTATAGCGCTAGTGTTCTTCAGGAACCGGCTTGTTACATTGTTGCCGGGGCCTGTATGTGTGTGGTCAGTTGCTCCTATATCCTAGACTGACGGTTTAAGGGCGCATTTAGGAAATATCTTTCCCTGTTCATGCTGACCACTGTAGTAATATCTACACAGTACAAGTCCTACTTATTAGGGTTTATTGGGCTATCAGCAGCCCTCTACAGAGAGTAGCGCTACATTACCCTTACTTACAGATCGGGATCAAACAATTTGCGGCCGGATGTATTATGCCTTAATTCAGGGGTGCGCAAAGTTTTTAACTTGCGCTCCCCCCCGCCTCCTTACCTCCTGCCTCACACCCCCTCTCCTCTTCGGCTCCGGCGTCAAATGACTTCACTGGGCCATGTGACGTCACGTTACCATGGCAACGTGACGTCACGTGATGCCAGTTACCATGGCGACGCGTTGCCGAAGATCAGGTAAGTGAAGCTGCAGAGGCCTCACGCGGTCCCCCGGGACTTAAATTAAGTGCCTTGGGGGAGAGTGTGGGACCACTGTAGCTGCCGCGCCCCCCCCCCCGTGGAAATTCTCCCACCTCCCCTGGGGGGCGCTCCCCCCACTTTGCGCACCGCTGCCTTAATAAGATATACTGTAACTACAGTGGTCAGCATGAACAGGGAAAGATATTTCCTAAATGCGCCCTTAAACCGTCAGTCTAGGATATAGGAGCAACGGACCACACACATACAGGCCCCGGCAACAATGTTATTAAAAACAATTTTATTCATAAATGTTGTATTTTATTCATAAGTGTGCCTTTGTTTTAAACAGGGTGTTTATCAGTTTTCAAATAGAGTAGATTGGATAGGCTCCAACAACGATTTACAAAGAGTTTTTTTTTTCTAACCAAATGAAAATGTGGTTAAAGGGTAAGTTTAGTTATTAACTTGCTAACGACTTGTTTAATTATGTTTCTTTACATATAACAGAATTGCCGCTTGGCAAATGCTGAACACGTGAAGAGTGAGCTAGAAATCAAAGTACAATTTTCTAAGTCAATAACCCAGACTGCAGCAAGTGACCCATCGCTAAGAACTGACTTCACCCACTCTGCTCAGAGAAGTATCATTCTATACTTTGTAGTTGCAATGAAGTAAAAGCACTCAGTCATTAAGTACAAGTGACTTTTACTCACTTTTACTGCAGCAGGGGCATAAAAAGCAAACAGTTGCGGCTATAGTGAAAGTGGCAGCCGTGGCTTCCTCCAGTAAAACTGGCAATATCTGTACAATTAGTAATGGTTGTGTCCCATTTAATGTTTGTGGCATAAGCAGGGCTGTTGATGGGGGGTGGCTGTGGGGGGGGGGGGGGGGGGGCCTGGCCAGCGCTGGAAGTTGGGCTCGGCCAGAGGTCGGATCCAGCTTCTGCACCCGGCTGCCAGGTCTCTGATGACGGCCGGGCCCCAGCTCTCCCCAGCTGCTGCGGCAGGCTAGTTTATTAATGTATAGAATTTAATTTAAAGAATGATGCAGTGATAACAAAGATACAGTAATCAAGATGAGGGCTCTAAACTTGCAGTGATAAATGCAAATGCTAATGCAAACACATCACCAGATTTATCAAAGAAATAAACTCGAGTGAAAGCAATTGCATTTTTGCTGGATAAATCCACAGCAGTTTTTTTTACACTTGTTTAGCAGCAGGGAGACCTTGTGATATAACCTGCACTAAATCATACACTTGAGGGTGTGTGTTTAACAGAAAAAACGTACACACCTCAAGTGTATGGCATGGTAGACACAAAGAACAAAGTCCACAGGGCATAGAAGAAAATGTCATGCCGTGCCATGTCTAATCCATGTTAAGCATACAGACACACCTATGTTTGTTTTACCATTCAGTGCTGTAGGCGACTGCGCACTCCGCATGCTATTATGAAACCTCTGTCACCCTGACTTTCCCTACCTTCCTCCTTTCATTACAGAAATGACAAATAGGCCAATGGGGAAATATATAGTTCAGAAAAACTGTCGAACTGCCTATTCGTGACAATGTCTCATGTACTTGCTCCATCTTATATTCTGTGTGCATTAGATTGCGATTTGTAAATGTATCGGTAGCACACATTTTAATGGGATTCTGGCCCATATTACTAACTAGTGTAACCTTTCTTGCCCGGCTCTAACAGAGTTTACATCAGATGGACCATATACATGGCATTGGCCAGTCTCTCATACTGTACCTATGCTAGGTCGGTGCAGGCTGGGCGTGCATATGCAGATAGAATAATGATGGGCGCCAGGAACTTTTATAGTACAAACAAGAGCTTTATTCAGATCCATTTATAAGGCTCGCCATACAAAAGACAGACTTCACTTCGGACATTAACTGGTGACAAACAATATGTGCTTGTTAGCTTTCACTGCTATGCTGGGGAGGTACTTATGTTTGTTTCCATTAGCATTGCTTAGATTGGCAATCTCCTGCGTGACATCTATAATGCACTCTCAGGTGGGGCCCAGTGGTGGGACACACAGTATTCTCTTTGATCACTATCCCATTACTGTGTATGGCATTCTTCGTCCATACATACTGTATCGGATCGGGAGTTTACTAAGGACATTCTGGTGGGGTCGATCTGATTAGACTTTGGAGCTACTACTCTTAGAACTCCCTGCTGAGCACATTACTATGGGCGCTAACTAAATAGGGCACGTTCCTTAACTAAAAAACAGTAGATGGTTGCAGGACATCCTTAATACACATAACTATACACTTAGACATATATACATGACTCATGGTGAGGCCTTCTAACTGAAACTCCAAGAAACCTTCTTCTAGAACAATGGGCGGTGCTATATATATCCTTCTATCTCCCTATAGTGACTTCACTGTCACCAGACATCCTACATCACATGAGGGGGAGGAGCAATACCAGAGTGATCCCACCCGATGAACCTCAAGATTATTAACCCCTTACACTAATCAGTAGTCGCCGGGGGAGGGGGTTGGGAGAGAGTGCTACAGTAGGCACTGTCACACAGAAAGTCCACTCAACTTCAATGGGAGTTTCCATGTGTTAGTGCCCCATTTTGTAACATCCCATTGTACCTAGAGATGGGCGAATCCGCCCAAATTTGTTTCCCGGATTTCCTCGCATGTGCCCCCCAGAATTTGTTTTGCTGTGTAAAATCCGCAAACGGATTCGGTCAGTTTTAATCCACGCGAATTCATCAAAATCGCCATTGGATACAACCCAGGGTCGGATTTGTAGAATGAAATCCGCGGATTCAGCAATTGCAGATTGCTGAATCGGTGGATTGGATTCTACATATCCATCCACAGGTTGCGGAATCTGCGAAGTGTAACTCGCAAAACGCCCTTTTTGAGATAGATCTGCTGAAATTCGCGGACCAAAGGAAGCGGCCGATTCGCTGTGGAACCCATCTCTAATTATACCCATAAATTGTGAGTATCATGAGAAAGTTGGATGGACATTTTTGAAGATTAAACAAGGTTAGGGGCCTTATTTTATCAAATGCAATAGCGCCTACATGGCACTACAGCACGTAAAGCGCCATTTACGTCGGTAGGGCTTTCTGCCTGGTAGCGCCACAGTTGATGCTTTTGCACTTTAAAACTAAGGTCCTATAGGGAAGATGCATTAACTGCCACTACGGGTTACCGCACCCAATCCGGCGTTCACTCCAACTGACTTGCGTGAGAGTTAACTGGGGGTCAGGTGCGCTAAACTGTAGTGGCGCTTAATGAATCTTCCCCTACGTGCCCTGTTCAGAAAGGTCACGGGATACGCAGACACAATTTGCATCATTTTTTTTTTGCATTAAACATTTGCCTCTGACTGTAAGGCTAAGGGCCGCTGCACGCGCTGGGACTGTGTACATGAAGTTGAAGGAAAGAACTAAGGAAACCATGATGTTCTTCTACAAAATGTTGCAGTCACTGTTGTCCGTCTTTACTTTACATGGGTTGCTTTTATGTACATTCAACTTTTGTTACTAAAGATTCAAACCACTATTGATTTTATTCTAATTTATTTTTAGCGTGAATAGACTCTATGGATGGGCACCTCAAATATAGTATAGGTATTTGAAAAAAATATATATTTTCTCAGTATTTGGAGGCCCTTCAAATTGCGAGGCCTTACGCTGTAGTTTAATTGGCTTATACATAAATCCACCACTGCTTCTGACCCGTGATGTTACTATAGGGAGTATAGAGGGTATATATAGCTCCACCCTATGTTCTAGTAGCAGGTTCTTCGGAATTCTGACTGAGGTCCTCACTGTGTCCTGTAAATAAGTTTTGTTTGTATAGTCAAGTGTACAGTATTAAGATGTGTCCTGTCACCATTTGTGGTTTTCAGTTAGGACTCGTGCTCAGATCTAAGAAGCACCAGTAGTAAGGGACCACAATTGTTCTCACTATTGATAAGAATTCAGCAGGCTCTTCGGCATAGTAACTCTGGAGTATGTTTGGACCGGCCCTACTGGAACGGTCCCTGTGCATTCCTGACCGAATAGGTATGGTAGAGGTAAGAAATACTGTACATAATAGCGGGTTGCTAATCCAGGAGCCCAAAGTGCATGCCTGAAAGACCCATTCGATAACTGGTGAGGCATTACTAACTCTGTGCAAGAGACTGCCCATTTTGTTTTTACTACTGGTAACAAGGTAAGTACTTCCTCAGTTTAGGAGTGAGAGCTACCAGGGGATGAATCCAGAGTATTATTTGCTACAAGTTTTTCATGCAGCTGCTTGCGCCAAATAAAGCCCCTTTTAGTTTCTTAAAAGTTCCTGGCGTTCCATCTTTTTCCTATCTGCTTATTCACGCCCACCTATCCAGCACCCTGAAAAGGCCTGAGAGACTGAGCACTGCCAATGTGTATAGGTAATATGATGTGACCTTCTTTAGAGTCATGTAAGCAGGATTACATACAGTGTATATATATCAAAAATTGTGATATTATATGTACATAGAGATAAGTCGATAAGTCGATAAGTCGATAAGTCTCTCTCTCTCTCTCTCTCGCTCTCTCTCTCTCTCTCTCTCATATGTGTTTAAGGAAGAAATAAAACATTAATACTGTATTTGTTATAGCCATTGACATCAATACACATTTAACATTTATCTAGTATAACTAAATATTTTTTCTTATTATTGTGTGCATATTAAAATGCTTTTATTATAAATGAGAAATAAGTATTGTCAATATTGTTTTATATACTGTTTAATTTAATGTTAACACTAATTAGCCACTCACAATGCACAGAGTGATATACAGGTCTCTTCTGTTTCATTTAAACTGATTCACTAGACAGGCTAATAATTAGGATTGCTTGCGGTCACACTACATTTCTGCAATCAATTAAAGGTAAGATTGCATGTATAAAGTGCAATATAAATTAGGGACAAGAGCAGTGATTAGACTATGTAAGGGTAAAACGCATGTGTCAGCATGTAGGGGTCAATGCTAAAAAGTAGTTTAAGTAAATAGCCCCCAAAGATCTCGTACAAATCAAAAATGTCTTATTTGGGGGGCTATTTAAGAAATTAAAAAAAATCGGGCAAAATCCTTGAAAACCAGGGCAATTTCCTAGATGACGTTGTGTTTCTGTGGATCGGCATTTATCAAGCTTATTCTAATGAGTTTTCTTCCCTGTTTGCCTGTCTTGCCCGAGGTAACGCTCATTGAACCATTAAGTGATTTACTAAAGGAAATACGGATGGTTTTATGGGGGGTATTATCAATGTCAGTAAATCAAATATAATGTATACAGATGTGTGTGTTTGTGTGTTCTGTTCTTTAAGCAGTTTCCCCAAATCAGCATTTTATATATTATATAAACTGCACGTATACATCTTCCATTACTTTGGCCTAATACTATTCAATTAAAGTTGGTTAAATATTTCCCACTTCACTCCAATCACGCTCTTTACATATAATGACACTTACGGCTACTAGAAAAGTGAAACCCCTATGGCCATTTCAGAGATGGCGGACAAAGTAAAGGTGTAAAACTGTATAAATGACTTGAGAATTTACAACTCTGCCTTTTTAATTGCTGCGGCAGGGCACAATAGGGAATACGCCCATAAAAACACAGTTTTTTCCCTTAGTAAATCACCTAATGGGTTCAATGAGCTTACCTCAGGCAAGACAGGCAAACAGGGAAGAAAACTCATTAGAATAAGCTTGATAAATTCTGAGCCACAGAAACACAACGTCATCTAGAACATTGCCTGGTTTTCACTTCCTTCCATAGTCCTCATCAGTGGCGTAGCTAGACATGTGCGGGCCCCCAGGCACAATTTTTTTCAGGACCCTATTACGATTCAACATATTTTGTAGATTCCCCTCACCTCTCTCTCCTCATGTATTTCTCTCCCCCCTCTTAAACCCCCTCCCTCACTACCCCCTTTTTCCTCTCACACTCTTCTCCCTCCCCCCCCCCTCCTCGGCTATCACTCAGTAACCCCCCCCCCACTTCCACACTCAATCCAGCTCCCTCAATCCTCCCCTCCACATTATTGCCCCCTCCACCCCCTGGCCACACACGCACACAATTCTCCCCCCCCCCCCACACACACATATAATCCCCCCTACAATACAGTCCCTCCCCCCTCCCCCCCACAACCCACAATACACAAATTAGAATAACCACCTACACGCACACTACAAAAAACTCCCCCCCCCCCCCCACTCAAATGGTTGAAAGACACTGGTGTACAGTATACTGCACAGTAACTTCTTTTAATACAGTTAACTATAAACAACTGTGTAAAGAATGACAAACTATTTAAAAAATGCTCTAATATAAAGATTGTTATGACGTGTTACCTCAATTGCTTGCACTGAGGCACACAGCACACTGACAGACACTGAGGCACAGACAGCACACTGACAGACACTGAGGCACAGACAGCACACTGACAGACACTGAGGCACAGACAGCACACTGACAGACACTGAGGCACAGACAGCACACTGACAGACACTGAATCACAAATATCACACTGACAGAGCAAACTGTAACTGACACATTTACAAACAAACACACACAGCATACTGACACACTGAAGCACAATGACAGACTGAAACACACATAGCAAATTCACACACACATGCACAACAAACTGACACAAATACACACACAGCAAACTGTGTGCTTGTGCTCAAGCAGGGATATCCTGAAAACCTGACCTGTTGGTGGCCATTGAGGACTGGAGTTGCCCACGACTGGCATAGTAGGATGCGAGGTGTAATGTATTATCAAGGTGATCTGAATATTTAAGAACATCTTTTGAATGGTAGCAAACAAGCTATAGTGTATCAGTGCTCTCCATCTTGTATTTTATTTGCCTTTAGAGCTGCTGATAAGAAATCACATATTTGCAGTAAGGTGCCAGGCAGTGTCCAAGCATGGGAAAGCGTAGCAGAGCACAGCAAAAACGAAAGGGAGTAGGGTCCAAATAAATGCAAAAAAGCTTTAATCAAAAGTCATGTAGATAGAGGTAAACCTCCTTGATAAAGTACTCTGTACGAAACGCGTAGGAGGTTTACCTCTATCTACATGTCTTCTGATTAAAGCCGAGCGTTTGCCACATCACAGCGGCGGTTCAGCCAATGAGGGCAAACTGGCCATGTGATGTCATGGCTACGACGCTCATCAAAGTATAATAATGGCAGTGACATGTTTATGGGGTTTAATCTGGGTGATTGATGCCACTTTACCAAAGTCCAATTCCTAGTTTTTTTATTTATTATTTTTTTTAGAAAGTTAGATTGTAAACATGGTGAGCTGAAACTCGAGTTGGGTTTGATTTGCTCTTGCTACTCCCCTGTGAGTGATGTCATTGTGTGTTCAACAAGAGTTTGCATAGGCAAAACATCCGTGTCCACTGTTTCCTTTATTGTTATTGGCTCTCTGGTAAGGATGAAGTAGGCTTAGGCAATACTTGATTATCAAACACTTCCTTACTAAGAGGCCCTAAAGAAAAATAATACTGGTTTAATTTCCAAATAAGAAAAAGCAGCCAAATCTTTGCTGTAAGCATAGTTCCATTTTTTATGGAAGCTAATAAGATCAAGTTCTTTATACAATGTTGTTTTTCTGTCGCCTACGAGGGATTGAACCTAAAGAGACAACAGTAGAAACCCTTGTAGTCTATAAACCACAGAGCCAATATTCACAAATATTTGTTTCTAATCTCCTAATAAAAAAAAAGAAGTAAACCAACGAGAACAGATTAATTATATAGACAGAACTTAATACGGCAGATGGGAAAACGAACTCTGTAATGCATAATCAAAAAGGGAAAAGTGAAATAATTGACTAAATAGCCTGCAACAGATTATAAAAATACTAAAACTTTGCAATGAATAAAAATGACAAGGCAAAATTGTTGCTACAGTATCTCCTCCAGCTGTGAAAGGTTTAAGATATTATTAAAAGCTATGCAAATTAGTTCTGAAAACCCAGCACACAAAGCATGCCATGGAATATACCTATACCTAAGGAGGGATTGCAGCAGCAATTTACATTGATAAGGAATAAGCCCTGAGTTACAAACTATTGACAATTTTTTGGGGGGGAATGGGGGGGCATGGAGAAAGAGCAGCACTCGAGTCACAAAAAAGGTTGAAGAAGAACTAGAAGAAAATCTATTAAAAAAGTCAACTCATTATTAACAGTTAATGTTAAAACCATAAGCTCAAAGTGAAATAACTTATCCTTGAAATGTGTCATATAAAATTGCTTCACTGAATAACTAAATTATAACATGCAGCGTTCTCACAACCTCAGTTCCAATTTAATGGGGAAGCTAAAATAAGTTATAAATGCCAGTTCCTGCACATTAATTTGTGAGACTAATATTATGCATGGTGTAAAATGCATGCTTTGCCATGTGCTAGAATTTTACATTATGCCTTTTCAAATCCTATCCTATAAAGTGCCTCTGTAGTGATATTTTTAGGTTTGCAGTACAGATTACACAATGAAGCAGAATACATCAACATCAAATGCCGCAAGTCAGTACAGATCTAACTTCAATGCACAAATTGATTATTCTAAGCCAGTGGTTCTGAAACCATTTATTAAGGATCCTCAGCCACTGATCCATAAGCCTCAGTCCTTACGCTACTCTGCTTATTTTTACTGCTCCAGTCAATGTCAGGGTACATAAAATCACTCAGCTCGGCTGCCTTTTTTCATTTGCATAAGCAAGTCAGCTTCATCCATCTCGCAAACCCTTGGTGTATTATAGCTCATCCATACCATTATGTCCTCCCCCCCCTCCCCCCTCTACTACAAATTTAAATGACTTACCTCCATATGTTCACCAACCCTTCACAAATATATTTCCTCATAATAGACTGTAAGCTCCTGGGGGCAGGCATTCTTTTTCCTTTTGTATGCCAGTATATTTGATGCACATATTGTATTATAATTCCCTGTATAATGATGTACAAGGTGCTCGTTGTTTATTCAATGGAATACAATTCCAATCTCTGAAAAATTTGAGGCAAAACTAAAGAAAGTCTCATCCTCAGATTTTTTTGTTTTTGTTTTTCAGGTATCATTTCAATTAACTTTTGAGTTTGTGAACTTTTGCATAAAAAGTTCCAAAAAAGTCACCCAAATGTAAAAAAAAAAGAAAAAAGAAAAAAAGAAGTAGCCGCTTATTTTTATTTTAAGGTGTATTTATGCATGTTTTCTCCTTCCCCCACACATAACATATTGCTTTAAAGAGCTTACAATGTGGAATTATATGAAAACAAAAACAGAAATGAGGACAGCAGCTTTAACAGTGCTATACAGTGTTACACAGTGTGTACACAGTTACAAAAGTACAGTATGTAGTAACGTAAAGAAATAGTTAATAGGCCAAATATAATTACGGATTCTGGTTTTAGGTTTTAACAGAAAAACACTGGGAAAACACCACCGCACTTCTAATTAAAACCTATAGACACCAGAAATTAAGCATCATTTCCTATTGAGATCTACTTCTTGCAGAAGCCCTGGCATAGGCAGGGCATGCATTAGCATCTTAGAGTGAGAATATATAGTTAGACTATAGTATAAATAGTATATATATTCATTGTTCTTCATGCAAGATCTATATATAAGAACTTCAGATAAACGCAGCTTTTCCTTTGCGGATAGGATTATCCTGCCTCTTGGCAAGGAAGGGTTAGTTGTTCCTTACAAGTGGCCTCAGTTACCACAGCTACCATTGCCAAGGGGAGGAACTTTATTAAATAGTTGAAACTCTGCCCCTTCCACAGAACAGACTCAAAGAGGAAGAAACATTGAACCTGACAGCAGACATTCCCTTTCCACTGCAAAACCTGTAACGAATTAAGGATTCATTTAATAAAATTTAAGAACCATGTTAATCAAATTTCTGGCAGAACTATTGTATACTAGTAATACAAAAAGGTACACCCTGACAGATAGTTTGATGTATTTCATTGTAATATGTGTACCTTCTATTAGTGCTCAACAATTTGCAAGTTTATTTAGAGCACTTGATCTTGATATACTGACGCTAAGATAAACAAGATAATGCTCCGTGTATCAACCTTGCTCTAAAATTGCTTCCATACTGTACATTACCCCGGGGCCCAGAATTTCTACAACCATAAATAATATGTGTACACAGTGTTGTTTTTGTAAGAGAAAGACCTCTCAGCAAAGACTAATTAATTTAGATCTAAACTACAATAAATAATTTTGATTTAAATAAAAAAAAGTGGTAGAAAAGCTATTTATCTCAGTATTTCAGCCCTATTCACAATAATGTATTAATCATAGTTACATAATAGATGAAGTTGAAAAAAGACATATGTCCATCAAGTTCACCGTATGCTAAATTTAGATGACAGATACTCATCCTATATTTTAAGTATTTTTTAAGTATTTTGTTCCACAGGAAGGCAAATAAACCCCCCAGGGAAACATAATTTAAGCCAGCGGTGCACAAACTGGGAGGGCGCACCTCCCAGGGGGGGCGGGAGAATCTCTAGGGGTGGCACGGCGGTTACAGAGGCCCCGCACTCTTCTCCACGGCATTTAAATGGAATGCCGAGGGAGGCGTGAGGCCACAGTAACTCACTTACCTGCGTCAGCCAGGTCTTCGGCGACGCGTCGCCATGGCAACGTGGCGTCATTTGACGCCGCGGGGTCATGTGATGTAACGCGTCCCCATGGCAACGCGCGTAAAATGACACGGTGGGGTCACGTGATGTCACATGACCCGCGATGTCATTTGACGCCGAGCCATTGGGAGAGGGGGGCGCGAACGCTGCGGCTCCCGGGTAGGAGGCCACAGCTTAAAAAATTGTGCACCCCTGATTTAAGTAATCCTTTAACCCAATTGAAAGCTGGCCTCACTGTGGAAAAAAAACAATTACGAGGATTGTCACAAAGTCTCCCGGCTGCAAAACTTTGATAAACGTGGTGCAGTGTGTTTTATTCTTATTGGTGCTGGTTTTGCAACATGGGAGACTTTGATACATAACCTTGTAAATTATGCATTCAAGCCTCACGCTTTCTTTCTCTGTTGTCACTGTTAAGTGTCAGGGGAAAAAACAAATGCACCAGTGTGTGTTCTTTAGGTTGTGATAAGCATATCACACAACTGCAGAACCTGTGAACAGCATTATATCAGCACTAATTAGTACAGGAGGATGGGATTATTGAGATTTATTGATGTTATGCATATGTAACCCCTGTTCCCCCCCTCTCTGGGAGATACATTGAATTACTCTCTTAGTGTGGTGCTGAGGCATACCTGCTGGTTCAGGAGAGCTGAGTAGCCGCGATGGTAAGGGGCAACAGGAAAGGCTTTTGGTGGTTTCTGGGTTCTTGCTCATGGTTTCAGCGCCTCCAGCTGTGATGGGATCCTTGGTATATGGATGTCAGTCCCCACCACTGCACTCCATACCCCTCCTGCCCAGGAACTGACACCCAGGCAGAGGTATGGTGAACAAGTAGGTTTATTGGACATGCTGCATCAGCTCTTCATACAGCACAGTTCTTGACGTCCATCATCGCAGGACTTCAGGATGGTGCTTGCCCGATAGTATGGGGCCTTGAGTCTTGGTGGTCCTCAGGCCCCTAGGCCTGAGGTGGGCCAGCTCATTCTAGCAATGGGAGAGGCTGACAGCCCATGCTCTCACCTTGGAAGGCAGAGCAAGGCTGCTCTAACTTTGCAACACCCACTGGTTAGCTTCAGGAAGGGGCGGGCTCATGGACTGTACCCATCACCGATAGGCTTACACAGGCCATGTGTCACCACCTTACTTCCATCACTTACAAGTGGGCGTAAAGGGGGTCAATGGCCCATAGATTAACCCATGAAGGCCCTGAACTTACTAGGGACTTACATCACAGATACACTGTGGGGGAAAGAGAGGTACTTATGGACATACCATGTTACACATACATTAAGAATCAGATGTAGCGCTAAGACTTCAGGAAAAAAGTAATTATCTGGGCCCCAAGTATACTATAGGACAGCGGTGCACAAACTTCCTGCGCCTGTGCCCCCCTTACCTGCTCCTTCCTCGGTCACACCGGTCACGTCTTATGTTGCGTCAAATGACACTGCGGGGTCATGTGACGTCACGTCATCTGACCCGTGGCGTCATTTGACGTCACATCTCCATTGCCACGGGTGTCATTTGATGCCTCATTGTCGTAGAGGCGCGTGACCAGAGCCTCTTAAGTAAATTTACAGAAGCCTCGCGCTCTCAGCCCGGGGCCTTTGTAAACGCTGCGCCCGCCCCCAGAAAAGTCTTGGGCCCCCCCTGAAGGGCGCGCCCCCCAGTTTGCGCACCGCTGCTGTAGGATACCGATTGATTCATTGGTATTGATGTCAGAATGTTTACTTTAAAATGAAACACATAACTAGTGTATTTTTAAACATATTATGGGAATTGTTCAGTGTTCATTTTCCAGGCATAAAACCTGTTAGAAAAAGGTTACACATAAAAATTGGGGAACATGTTTTTCATATTTACACAATATACTGTATAAGAGCAGGGATGGGCAACTTCAGTCCTCGTGATCCCCCTCATCAGGTCAAGTTTCAAAGATATCCCTACTTTAGCACAGGTGGCTAAATCAGTGGGTGGGATTGCTGCTATGAGTCTATGGTCCCTGTTTACTATGAAAACTATGCACTTAACACACAAAAATCTGTTGTAGCAAAATGTGTATGAGTATGTAATTTACTCTGTACAAAGTGTGAACCAGTTAAAATCAGAGCCCAAAATAATTGATTATTAAAGTTTAGATTTAATATACAAAATGTACAGTGCTTAGGTTACAGAAAAAGATTATTTCAAGAACATACAGTATAAAATGCAGACAGTTTCTTAAAATAAAAGGATCAAACAAACAGAATGTAACTTACGTTATCATATAGCATTGATTAGATCTTTTGCAGAAGGGTCTTGAGCGGACATTTAGATAATAATAATAATAATAATAATAATAATGATAGCATGTTCTTGTATAGCACTGCTAGTTTTACGTAGCGCTTTACAGAGAAATTTTGCAGGCACAGGTCCCTGCCTCGGGGAGCTCATAATCTATGTTTTTGGTGCCTGAGGCACAGGGAGATCAAGTGACTTGCCCAAGGTCACAAGGAGGATACACCGGGAATTGAACCAGGTTCCCCTGCTTCAATCTCGGTGCCTGTCAGTGTCTTTACTTACTGAGCCACTCCTCCCATGTGTTGAGGTATTTACACTCCCTTAGTGGAAATCTAATTCATAATTCTAAATGCAGAGTTTATATTCTAAAACCTTGTTCATTGAAACATATTGATGCATACTTCCTTGTGTGTCCTCAACCTACCCCTTATCAACAATCAACCCTCATGACAGTTTTACGACTGAAGAAACAAAATAACCTTTCTTTTCACTTTTAAACTTTGTCTCAATATACAAAAAAAAATCCAATTTAATTTCTATAATACATAGTTGAACGCCATCTTCGCTGTTGCATCTGTGTACTTAATATGCACGCCTGGATATGAAACATGACACCTTAACTTCTAATTTTGCATGAGAAAAGATATCTGTGCTTTGTACCCCTAATCATGAAGTATTTGGCATCATTTGATTCGGGTAATCGCAACTGCTACAAATATCCATGCATTATATTTGTGAATCGCTGTTAGACCCAGGATATTTCACATTTAGTAAACTTACACACGTCTGAACTGTTGCCTTGACCACACCCCCTTATATTCCACAGAACACCCAAATAATGCCTTTGAAGGTATATTTAAAAGACTTTCGTTTATTCACCTCTGTCAGGGAAGAGATGCGACGCCATTTCCATCCCCTCACTTACAAACTCAGGTGTTGACTCCAGCAGTAGCGCAACCAGGGGTGGTGCAAGGGTGCATTTTCACCCCCCAAGAATTTCATATATTGGAGCAGAAGCTGTCTGCCATGTGACCTTCCCTTCTATAATTGTTCCCTCTGAGGTAGGGCCTGCACTCAGTTCCCCCCCCTCTCTGGGCCTTCTGCCCCTCTCTGCCCACTGCCCTCTCCTGCACCCACTTCCTCTCCTGCACTCCCTGTCCTGTCTCTGACCCCTATACTGCACCAACTTACCCTCTCTCCTGCACCCACGACCCTCTCTCTCTCTGACCACTCTCCTGCACCAATTGCCCTCTCTCTGACCCCTCTCCTGCACCCACTTACCACCTCACCTGTACCAACTGCCCTCTCTCTGACCCCTCTCCTGCACCCACTTACGCCCTCTCCTGAATCCACTGCCCTCTATCCTTCTGACCCCTATCCTGCACCCACTGCCCTCTGTCCTCTCTCCTACACCCACTTACCTCCACTCTTGCACCAACTGCCCCTTTCTTTCTGCCCACTGCCATATCTATCTCTATCACGCATGCAACCACTGCCTCTCTCCCCCTCTGTTGTGCCTTCCTGAATCCACTGCCCTTCTGTCACTGCCCACTGCCCCCTCTTCCTCCCCCTCCTCTGTATCTCTACGAAACTCCCTGCCCGTGTTTCTGCCCACTGCCCCTTTTCCTGTCTCTCCATCCTGCAACCACTGCCCTCTGTTATTTTAGATTTATAAAAACATGAGTAGATGAGAATTACTTTTTTAAGATACTATCAAAAAATAAAATGAAAGTAGGCTTAGTTTTGTAAGTTGAAATAGTATTTTATTCTTGTGTGCAATAATAAATACATTAATATAGCAGATATGTTGATTTATTCATTAACAAAGAAAAAACTTTGTTGAAAATAACTAATCGCTTAGTATGAAATTCTGTTTGTGCCCATGGACTCCAGATACCCTCAGTCCTATAAAACACATACAACTAGGCATGGTCAGTGATTTGACAAGCCGTAAAAACAATTCCTGTATTTTTAAGACAATTTGCAAGTTAACATTAACTTCTCGTGCCAGATTGAATAAAATACTTAATACCTCATGATATTATTGTGACAGGGTCCTTTGAAACTGAAGCATCTATTTTTTAGCTTTGGGGACCCCCCAATATAGTTACTAGTGTTAAAGTTCTCACCAGGTAATTAAAATGCCCACCAAATCTTCCGTATCCCGCGGGCCAATTGGAAGCCGCAATGTCATTTGGTTGCAACTTTCCTATTGGATAGCCGTTTAAATACCCAGCAAGTATCTCGAAAACCGGCGGTCCATGCAGCTAAAAATAATGCATAGGCCTCCACGGTTCCAATGCTGTTTTAAAAAAAAGGGATCATTTGTGAAATTGCTACTTTAACCACTTCATTTGCTTAAAAAAACAAAATATAAAGCACTAAAATGTGTCCAGTCCTGGATAGTAGACAATGTAGTTTGTCAAAAGGGTAAACCTTGGCTAGTAATAGTAACAAAAATGAAAGGACAAAAGCTCTTCATTTGTGACGAATGAAAAAGAAAAGTTAGTGCTGTTTGCACATATGTCAGTCCCTGATTAGACTTGAGGAAGAGCGAGGTGATCAGGATAGTACTGTTAAAGCAGAACAGCCACAGTCACGCGGTGTATTTGCATGCCAGGGACACAAAGGAAAAATACATTTTCTTCTGCCTGGAATGTATTCTTCTACCCTGACCCAGACAGGAAATGCATGGTTGTACGCAGTGTATGCAAGTGCAAAGTCAACAGAGGCAGGAAACCCGGTCACTTTGAAAATTCCGCAGTTACAGTAGGTGGGTAGTAATGAGATTTCAAATGACTTCTCCATGTCATTGTAATTCTTCACTAGTCAGACCCACTGCTTCATTAGAAGATGCGATACTCTCTCAGAGTGCCTGCTCGTCTACTTTGGTATACTCTTCTGCTAAGGAGGCATCTACAGAGATGGTAAAGATAAAGACTTGCTGGTCCATCAAGCAAGCAGTTAATTGTCAGGGAGTCCTTCCAAATGTAAACAAAGCATGATCCCTTGGCTGTTATGATATGCATCCCTGTGACGGTGAGGGGGGAATCAGGCTCTTAATAAAGGTCAAGCCCTGTTTTGGATGCCTCTGACCGAGTATTAGGGTTCAAGAATGTCAGCTCTTGAGTCCAGTAACTGTACATGCATAACTTGTAATTTGTGACACTAAAGATTTTATGGGTGTTTGCCTTTCATGGGATGCCAGCGAGCAGGGATTGTTAGGGCATGAGTTTCAAGGAGGGGTTTGCAGAGAAATTGTTGTCAGAATGTGCCTAGGTAGTTGGGGTCCGGAGTTGATGGCTCCCCTAAAAATGTACACGAGGATCATGCCTGATTTTCGGATACATGTAGGCACATTGTCTCGGCAATATTTCCCCTTGAAAGCGCTTGGCGACTCACCGCTAGGGTTCCCTGCTTCAGCATAACCCAGAAAGGTAAATGGGGCAAAGGTATCCAAAGTGTCCCTGTAACTATGAGGGGTCCCTAGGTTAAGGGGGATACCCAGTTAATGCTCAGGTAGCTCAGAACCTATATTAGGGTTCATGGGTGCTCCAACCATATATGAGGTTATGAGGGGACTCTCAGAGTCCAGACTAAGTCTAAAGATAGTGTGCGGGGAATAAAGGCTAGTAGAAAAATAAAGTGCAGCTTTCTATTCTATTCCCCATACCCAGAGACTTAGAAAACTATTACAAGTGTATATTTTATTAATACTGTAATAGTACTGGTATGTACTGTTGTGCACTGAATATGAACTGGGACTTTCGGAACCAATGTTCAGACAGACTGTCAGGGTACAGACATACTGTCAGGGCTACCAAGTTGGTGCCAGTAAGTCTGCTGGACATCGGACTTCAAAGTAGCCAGAGGATGCCAGAGGTGTGAGAGCCATTTGGGTGGCAGGGAAGGGCTCAAGTACCCACGTCCTGGGAACAATGGCAGTCATCCGGGCTGTCATTTGTTCTACCAGACCTGGAGGAGCCTGACCCCGCGGGTGGCATGAGATAGCCAGGGACAGAGGTGGCAAGCTTGCACAAACCCCTTGGCAATTTCATATTTCCCGCAGACCCGGCTTTCCAAACCGACTTGGCTCTGATTGGCTACTGAGAAAGTTCCCATGCACTGATAGGCTTTAGTATTTTGTGAATGGAGCTCAAAATACTATAAGAAACCCCTAAGCCAATCAGGTTTGAGATTCTCAGCGCCAGAAGTGTGTGCAGGCTTTTCAAAAGTGCTCTTGCGCGAATAGCAGGGCACCGGCTTCAGAAATGTCTGCCCGGAAAAGTTTCTAAGTCCCACTTTTTGCCGCCAAGTTTTAATAAATCGAACGGCGCGGTCGCGGCTGGGATTGCAAGCCGATTTTAGTTCCAGGAGCTTGGGACTAACACCCGGTCAAGAAAAAGTCCAAGTTCTCAGAAGAGAAGGGAGCGGAGGCGTGTGGAACTTCACGCCGATTTGGGAACTAGAGGATTTCGGGCTAAGTCCCGGTCAGGGGAAAACTCTTATTTAGAGTTTCCTGCACCTAGAACAGTCTAGTTTGCGAGCCCCAGACCCCCAGTAAGTGTGCTTTTCGTCTGTATTTTGTGTTTCACTGTTTCACTACAATTTATTTCATTATCTTGTTTTGCTCAATGAATGATCCTGGTAAAGGTGTACAATAAACCTGGTCTCCCGTGACAATCCCATATCTGCTATTGATTTGTTGGGCTCTCACAGGGCAATATTAACTTTAGCACTGGACTTTCACAGCGCGAGCAACTCTCTGTGGTTTATGAAAAAAAGCAAGCAAAACATACAATAGTGCATATGTGCTAATAGCAAAGATTCAAAAGTGCTCAAAACTTCCAAATGCCCACTCACATAGATATAATCAGGTGTTTTTCCAGTAAATTTGATCAGAGGCTTATGGTGGTGGTGAGATATGACTGGACCTCCCAATTATATAAAAGAGAAGAAAAATATGCATAGTACAGATCAATTTTATATGTTAAAATAGCATGAGCAGTGAGCTCCAACAACTCGCATGCTCTCAGAGTAAATAGGGATCAGTCCCTCAGTCACTAAACTAAAGTGTTATTCTTTTCCCCTCTATGGCTCCGTTGCACTTCCGGGTTTCACACTCTGTTACTCTGCATAACTCTGTGCCCAGGACATACTTGAAAACGAGAGGTAACTCTCAATGTATTACTTCCTGGTAAAATAGTTTATAACTAAATAAAACACTGAGGACGTGTCCGGCAGCAGGGGCACAGGCGGAGAAGCTTCAGTGGCTTAATGAGGATGCAGGGGACTGTAGCAGACGGCGATCACCCAACAGCAGGCACAGGCACACCCTACACATTTCACTGAGTCCAGGTTTGAGCTTCCTCATGGGTGTTAACTTTATGCCCATGCTACCAATCTCACGGACAAACTAGAAAAATAAATTGAAAATTGGCTTTGCTCGACACAAGACGTGCCGCTCCTCACCTCTGACAAGCCCCGTTGCGTTTGCCTTCCCAGCCTGGGTTCATGCCTGGCTGACGGGCGGCTGATCTGTTAAATGATAATGATTAGGATTTAATAGGCTGCAATGCTTCGCGTGTCTACCAGATGGCATAAATTCATGAATTGTAATGCAGTATATATATATATACTGTGCAGTATTGCAGCCAGCTGGAATAAAATGCTTCAATCCCTGCATGGAAAATACCTCAATGCACTCGGGCAGAAAACAGTCACAAACCTCAATACACCCGGGTATACCCGAATTCGTGGGACTAGCCGAGCTCGAATAAAGTGTGTCGCCAGTGTATTTATTTGATTACCACATGTATTACTACTGTGAAGCGCTATGTACATTAATGGCGCTATATAAATAAAGACATACAATCCAATACAACAGTGGTAACCCCCAGGATACACCCAATAGCCCAACACTCGGTAGTCCCCCCCCAAAGTACGGAGGGTATGGTGGCACCAATAACCCTGGTGTCCTTCTCAATGTCAGTCCCACCAAATGTATGAGGTAGCACTACCCCTGTGAACTGTTGGTGCACTTTATACCTGCCTGGGCACTCCTATACCCAGGTGCAGCTGGTGAGATAGAGGATCAGTCTAGTCCCACGACGTGGGGCCTCCAACAATCCCCTTGTAACGCCTGTATGCCCGCAGACCTGGCCAGTCCCCAGTACTGAGGTGGGTAAGGGTATAACACGCACCCACAGCAGTGAGGGCGTGCCCGGAGTGTGGTAATGCGTTGCCGGGCCTGGTAAGAAAGGGTTAACGTATACTTGCTGAGTCCGGGGTGCCAGAGGTCGGAGAGTAATGTCTGTGTGCCAGAGTTCAAGGGTTGGAAAGAGCAGCGTAGTGATGTTCGTAAGCCAGGGTTCAAGGGCAGGAGAAGGCAGAGTAGTCAAATCCAAAGCAGTGCACAAGTTCAAACCAAGGGAATCCAAACTGGGGCAGGGACAGGAAACAGCGCTGAAACAGACAAGGGAGCTAGGCATAGACACTGCACGCACATGAGCTACAGGAAAGCTATGCAGAGCAATGACTAAGAGGACAGAGTGGGGTTATAAAGGAATGGGAACCAATAGGGATGAGAGGTGGAGCAGAGACTTGAGTGGGAGTTTGCAGGGATAGGTCTGAGAGAGCAGGGGAGGAGACAGGGAAATAATCTAGAGAGATGGCTTGTAAGCCACGGGGGGCGGAGCTAGAGTTTAGGGGCGGCAAATAACTGGAGCGGGTGCGCACGCCTCCTGTAAGTGTGTTATGCATGTGCACGGCATGTGTCACAGGGCGCGAGGGACGCACCGCCGGGGAGACGCTCGGCACCGGAGGCGGAAGGGACGGAGAGGCGGAGGAGCCAGGTAATGCAAGGGCTGGGGTGATAGACGCACGCCGAGGGATACGGGTACCACGGAGGGTAGCGAGTGACCGGGAACGTGCGCACCGGGCATCAGAGCATGCAAACCGCGGCGTGGAGGAATGGCTGCGAGAGGAGCAAGGGAGAGAGTGAGGACGAAGGAAGGAGGGTTGGTTAGAGGTTAGAGGTCGTGGGAACTGGGGTGACGGGGACACGCTGGGAAACGTGAGTCCCCCGATCCATTACACCCCTACTCACCTAATGAATCCCGATCCACTGTGTGAAGTGCGAGCTCCAGCTGGAGTATCTCACGCAATGTCTCTGTGGCCTGGTCCCAGACCGCAGGGCACCGTGTGGCTGTCCGATCACCGTTGCAATAGTACTGCTATAATTATTGGGGAAGCGTCCCTACCTGGGGCCTTCCCTACAATACTTCGCTGAGGGGACTTAGGGCCTAGCTGGGGTCTAGGGGGCAAATTTAGACCTAGTCCAGGGAAGCACTGCTCCCTGGACACTACCTGTTCCTTTGCCTCCCTTCGTCAGACTAGCTCCAGTCCCCTTTCACACCAAAGCATATCCTGCTTCTCCTGCCATTCTGTTTCTCATTGGTGGGCTGGCCCCACATGATTCCTTCCCCCAAAGCACTATGGGACCTGTAGTCCCACAGGTTCATGTGCGGAACTCCCTGTAATAGCTGCCGCACTTAGTACCCACTGCGCTTGTGTGATGTGTTTTACTGCGCATGCACGAGATACCAAGATGGCCACCCCCACACTCGCGATTAGGCGGCTCCGATCAGTCGGGCAGCTCTCCCCCTTCAGTGATGGTAAGAAGGGGAGTCGGCTACATCTGTTAGAGCGGCTTCTACACCATAATGAAAAACTGCATCTCATGATGTAGGAAAGGGGAAGCGGCGTTCTTCATCCGTCATGGTGAAAACTCACGTGAAATGTGTCCGAAGTAGAAGCCACATGGGAAGTCACTAGCTCAAACGGAGTGAAGGAAGGCAGAAAGCGTTTCCTGCAGGAATATATTACATTTATCAGTCTTGTCAACAACCTGTCTGCTGCCCTTCTGGAGGATCTATGGTCAAGTGCATTTTAAAATATGAGCACTATATTTTAGTGGTAAATTCACAATTTAAATACAAACGGCTCGAAATGAGATTCCAAATTCTGAATTATTCAAGTATTTGCAGCTCAGACATTTTGTACACAAAAATTCAAATAAAATAAAATTAACAGAATTAACACATTTTGAAAGAATATGTAGGTCCAGACTGCCTCTCTGCCACCTGTCCTGTAAGTCCTGAGAGATACAGGCTGTGGCAGGTTATCCTAGGGGCATTGATCCCCCTCATGCTGACTCTCTGAGTGACGATGAGGTGGTGCCACAAGGGTTTGTGTATAGACAATAGTGGTGCAGACCTTGTGCCCTCCCCTTCTGGTGCATCAGAGAGGAAGTGCTAAATTATAGGAGTTGATCTCCCACCCTCCTGGGGTGAGGATGCAAAAGAGAGTTCCCTTCTACCCCTCCTAGAGAGAGGGGGTGTGTGCTTCTCCTCCTGGCTGGGAGTGACACATGCAGTCAGTCCCTCATGGGCTGACTGAGCAAGAGAGATTATAGGCCTCAAGTCTACCAGAGAGCCAAAGCATCATCCAGAGGTCTGGGGACCCAGATCAATCCTTGTGCATTCGCTGTACTGCTAGAAGTGGCTGCTACCAATACATCATCCCTGTTCTATATACCCCTGCCTGAGCTCTCAATCTATTGGGTAGGGGTATGCATGGAATCTGCCCTAGTGGGGGACTGACTCTGGAAATCCTGAAGCCCACAGGAGCTGGAGGCACTGACACCTTGAGTGAAAATTGAAGACACACACACATATTCCAAGCTGCCTTTTTTAAGTTTTTGTGGCTTTAATCAACATTTTAAAGGGCTATCATTGGTCTTAATATATGTTCACCAAATTTTTGTTTGAATAAATACTCTTGATTTTTATATCTTATCTCCTTTTTTACTGTTTGAGGCTTCTACGTAGTTTGTTTTTTGCTTTTTGTTCATCATTTAGTAGCCTTTATGCTGTTTACCTGTTGGTCACATTTGTGCTCATTTAACTAGGGTAATTGCATACAGTAGGGTAATATGGTGCTCAAGTATGCAGTCCTATCATATACAATTATAGAGATAACCTCCTGGGACATGAATATAGTACCATTAGTGGAAGGGCTCCAGTTACCCTGAAGGCAGGGGTAGTTGCATGAAAACACCCACCCCTAACCTCATTGGGCTGGCCCCCAATAGTACTACAGTACTACACTATGTTTGTTTTTTCTTCTTGTTTTACATACTCATAAATACCACTACCATCGGACGACCTGAAGCATCAGGGTTCATACACCACTGTATGGTTGTATATTCATTTATCTATTCATGTCTATTTGGCTGAATTGTGTTAATTGGTGCCTTATCAATTTTGCTGTCTTTTTGGTGACCGGGTGGTCATTGTTAGATTAGGCTGCCGCCCTGCATTCACAATTTTGTGTATTGATAGGGAGATCATCATCCATTTATACATTTATATATATTGTGTCACTTGTTTTAGCGCTACCTATTTCTGTCTATTTTTAATCCATTGTAACATCGCCCGAAGAAAAGATCAGTGTGTGTATCACGAAAGCTCGCACAAAAAAAAAAGCATTTAATTAGCCACAGAACGGTATCGAATATTTGTCTTTGCCCGGGTAACACGGTACAAATACCTCTACATTATATATATTTCCCGGTGCCAAATCTGCACTGCATACATTAGGGGCTGCTGCCTGCCATTACTGTATGCATCTCCTGTACCTAGCGCCCATGATACATGAATCTAAACAGCGTAGTGACGCTCAGCAAGGAGGAACGGAGTGATTGCTGAGAGGTGCGTTTATCTCCCAGATCTGCTGCGGTGTACATGCTACGCCGGTGAGGCAAAGAAATCATCGCTAGCATCGGGGAGATAGAGGAGCCCTGCTGTGGGCCTTAGTTACCGTGGATGTATACACCTTAAGGCTCTCCCAGATTGATACAGCACTGCATCGCTTGTGGATCATCGCTTGACCCGTTCTCCAGCTGGTGACGTCTGCTTACAGCTTCTCTGAAATTAGTGTTTTTTATTCCACAATGTGAGTGCATATCCTTGTGACTTACTCTCTTTTATAATAAATCTGCATACAGTATTATGCTATGGAGCTGGCGCTTCTTTTTCTCTTTTGTTTGTAGGTATCCATGTGATCAGGCTTAGATCACTTAGAAGCCACAGCCTACTCCATAGAACCATTTTCCGGAACTGGACTTCTCATTTCACTTATTCACTGGGACTGGTTTGAACACAATAATAATTGGGAATTCTTCACATTTGAATTGTGTCATACAGTATTTCACTCATTTCACTTTCTACATTACACGACACAAGCACTTTTTAACCAGATATACATTTATCCCCACAAGCACATTAAGTTTAGTCTCCCTCTCTCCCTCCCTCCCTCTCCCCCTCTCCATCTGACCATGTATATATGATAAAGTGGGCGGAGGAATTAAATATGAAAATTACAAGAGAGTATTGGGAGGATATGTAGGACAATGCTACAAATACATCAATCTGCACCAGACAAAAGAGAATATATACAACATTTTATTCAGATGGTACTTAACTCCACAAAGATTAACAAAAGTATGTCCTGAAACAGCAGGATTATGCTGGAGGAACTGTGGGAAAGACGGGGATATGGCACATGTTTGATGGCTCTGCCAAATAATCCAGACATACTGGACAATGATCCAGAGAATCGTAGAGGAAACTGTAGAGATTAAAATACCACTTGACCCTTTGATGGAGTATACAGTACTTTCTGGCTAAACCAATAGAAAACGTAAACACTACCAAAAGATTCTATAGAACCCGAGAACCATGGATTGGGAGATAAGACTCCAGAGTACGACCATCCTATCTCGTTTTATTTTTGGTCCTGTTCTCCTAAAGACTATATAAATTATTTGGAGGACGGGTGGAGAGGAAGAAAAGTACAACGTTGGCATAAATAACTGATTAACATCAAAGTTGAACTGATGACTTGTGTATCTGGAAGACTGTAAAAAGACTATGCTAATATGAATAGAGAAATGTACAAGGAAATTATGACACTGCCCTCCCCAACCCCATCTGCCCCAGAACATATACATATGTACACCCCACCCTCTTTCCCATCCCCTTATTATTTTTATTGTACCACTGTATTGTATTTAACATGCAGATCTTCAATAAAATTCAAGTTATAAAGAAAAAAACTGCTCTCCTCTCTCCCACAAGGCACAGACACCGCTTATTAGCCTAATGTCTGAAGAAATGGAACACGTGTTGAAACCTGCTAAGGGTGTACCACCTAGTCCTGCTACTTGTCTTGCTGCTACAACTGTGTCTACTCCCTTTTAATCTTGTACCTGTCAGCAACAAGCCAGACACAAAACTCTATTGACATTGTGATATCAGACAGGATTTGGTCAGGTTTTGAGGCAATGGCAGAAGATAGAGCTGGTGCTTCGGAGGCCTACTGTACTTAGCGTCCAATTTGGTGGAGGACTATTTTAAAGATAAAAGAAGCCTTTACATAAGGGACAGTCCTTATACATACTGGGGTGAAAGGATTATGTGGAATCCTATTTTCAGTGTTGCTGTTCATCATTTAGGCTGTTCACATTCCACTGTCTACTCCAGTGTTTTCAACAGGAGTTCCCCATAAAGAGTTCTCTGCAATTTTCAGGTCATTTGAAAACTGTACCAAACACAGAAGAATTTACAATGCATCTGATCTCTAACACGCTTTAGAGAGTATTGCGGTTCCTTACAATGTATCTGATCTCAGACGCGCTATTGGAGAGGGCTAGGGTTCCTTACAATGCATCTGACCTCAGACACGCTATTAGAGAGAGTTGGGGTTCCTCAGAATTTCACAATATAGGGTTTCTTAACCAAAGAAAGATCGAAAAGCACTGGTCTCCTCTGAAAGAATATTTAGCACTGTTGGGAACATTGTTAGTGAGAGTCTCAGGAGTAGGGTTGCCAGGTGGCTTGTCCACAAATACTGAACAAAATGGTGAAAGGAGCGACACGCGTGAGAATTGTTGGAGTGGAAGAATGTTATTTATAAATGACCTGACTGTTATGTAATTTTTTCTAAATTTCACTCCAAATATTCACCAATTTGCACCCTTTTATATTCTGTTTCGTAAAAAATCTGGGGAGGGGTATTGGGAGGGAGTGCCCTTCCAAGGATTTTTTTAGGAAATAGAATATGAAATAGTGCAAATTGATGCAAATTGGTGCATGCTTGGAGTGAAATTTAGAACAAATTACGTAATAGTCAGATCATTTATAAATAACTGACCTGCATTCATACAGGTCCATGGCGTGCAATACTGCACCCCTCCTCATCCTCTCTCCCCTTATCCTCTCACCCTTCCACCCCCCTCTCACCCTCCCACCCCGCTCGTCCTCTCACCCTCTCCTCTCACACATACATATCCGGTATTATCTCTCATTTTTTAAACTGCAGGAAACGGCAGAGAGATACCAGCACGCCCTTCGGAGGTAAATATCTCTGGAAGCAGGGGGTACTCGGAGCTGAAATTAATGGGATTCAATCCTGTATTAAAATTTTGAAAAAAGACAGGGAAAAAAATGGCATGGTTTGCTCCTTTTAACACATACTGTATGAATTAAAACTTAGCCAGGAAATTCAACAAATTATCAGACACTACTTTGTGTCTTAAAATCCAAGTCAGCCAAGAGTCTAGGTGTAAAGTGTTCAAAAGATTCGGAATCTATTACTTACTAACTGATAATTATACAAAATTGATGGTAGGACACAAGCAAACTAAGCAGTTGCTTAGGACAGAACTATTCAAGGGGTCTCCATTAATGCTGAGACCGTAACCTCAGACTGATTCCATACAATTTAATTTGTGTTGACCCAGAATCACAAACTCGCACTCCTCAAGGTCTACAGACAAAGGCCATTATGAGGTATGTTGAGTGGGCTTACAGTGGTAGGGGAGAGATACCTTTCCCCAATGAGCCCTGTACAAAGCAAGAGCTATAAAATAAGAGTGTCAATGTTTATGTCAATGTAGTGCCCCCTCTGGGGACTACTAAGTAATGTAAGGGGTTACCAGTCTTAATGGGTTAACTAGGTGGGATCACTCTGGTTTTACCCTCCCCATCATGTGATGTAGCTTGACAGAATGAATCCCACTCCCTTGCGACCTGTGATGTCATCATAGGGAGATACAGTAGAGTCTCGATTATCTGAAATCCCGTGTTATCCGTCATCCGTGCCCCCCCCCCAAAAATCAAATTACATTTTAATTGCACCATACAGTGCCTACCTCACCCCCCTCCTTCTCCTCTTCCTCTCTCACCACACCCCTCTTCTTCTCACCCACCTCTTCTCATCCCCCCTTCTCACTTACCAGGCTTCGGTTTAGCAGAGCCACAGAGGAGGTGGACGGTGGCGGCGGAAGAAGAGGAGGACTGAAGACCACAGGAGCGAAGCGGCACAGGAGGAAGACAGCTTGCAGCGAGAGAACAAGACCATGTCAGCAGAGCAGAGGAGTTAGTCAGCGGGCGGCGGCAGCAACAAGAGAAGACCATGAGGCCGTGTGAGCGGAGCAGGAGCAGAGCAGTAGAGGAGAACGGCTGGGGAGGAGGGCGCAGACTTCCGGTGTCTGTCGCTGTTACAGCGTAGCGCCTCCCTGGCCGTTCTCCTGTGCCGCTCTGCTCCGCTCTGCTCCGCTCACATAGTCTCATGGTCTTCACCTGCTGCTGCCTCTGCCACCCGCTGTCTTATACCTCTGCTTATTGTTTACAGTTAAGGAACGTGCCCTATGTAGTTAGCCAAAAAAAAGGTCTGAGGTGGCGCTATCACAGTGATAAATCGTAAAAGAATAGTGAAAGAATAGCAAATAATGACAATAATCAACGTGAACGTAGTAATAAACATAAGCCAGTGAATACCTAAATCCAATAGCTGGACAAATGTAAAGTGACTATACAATTTCTAACAGTGTGTAACAGGGACTTATCACTGTTTGAGAGAAACTGCCTCTAAATCTAGCAGTGAGCTGGTTAATTGCACACAGGCAATGAACCAGACTCCACCTGGCTGATTAGGACTCTGACAAAAGCCTAATGTGAGAAACAGGAGAGAGATTTTCTTAGCTCACATTTGGGCTGACAGAAGGAGAGCAGAGAAGCCTGCACGCAGACACTGTCTTGAGCATAAAGGCTCTGCTGAGAGCAAGACATTCAGACACCCTGAGACCTACAGTATATTTCCTGGACACAGAGGACAGAGGAACCTGCCAGAGACTGACATGGAGGACCACCTGTTTAAGGTACCTCCTGAGACTTTGGGGTGATAGGCTAGTAATGGGAATATCCCTCCAGTCCTGCAGATCGGGTCTGGGGAAGTAAGTTAGCCCTTACAAAAGGATAGGGGTTTGTTATTTTGTTGTTTTTGTATGTTTTGTCTGGATAAAGGAACAGGCTCAATAAAGTCAAGATATTGCACCCACATCGGTCTCCATTATATGTACCACTGCACACATCTCTTACACAGTGAACAATCCAAAAAAGAATGTGATTTGTGAGAAACTCACATAAGACAGTAATAGGCAACATAAATCCTCCACTCAACCCTTTGATAAGAAACAGTCTCCTATGTTTCTTGTGGTACGTGATGTCTTAAAGAAAGGGAAGTGGGAGACTGCACCAAGATAAAAGAGGAAACACAAAGGATGCAATAGGGTAATTTTGAAGGAACCAAATGATGTGGAGTTCTGTGTAATCTTCCGAAATGTATTCTCCCATTCTAACAGAATAAATCAAGCACATCACCATCTGTGGCACGTGACAGGTAGATTGACAATCTCCTGCATAGCACCCATAGTGCCCCATCTCAAGTGGGCCCTGTAACGGGTGCTCGGCATAAATAGGACAGAACCGAGGCAGAGGTGGCGATATTGATACATCAACCTGAAGCCGTGTACGGATGTGGGAGTCGTTGATGTGGGTAGCCGGGTCAGGGTCAGAGAAAGCACAGTAGTAGGGGAGCAAGCCGAGGTAGAGGAGTGGAGAGGTATAGATCATGGAGGTCAGTAGCCGGTGTCGAGGTTTGGAGAAAGCAGCAGAGTCGAGGCAAGGCAAGGCAGGAAGTGCTTGTGACCAGCACACGTCACATGAGACTATGCTCAGCCAACTTCCTGGTGGAAGATGCTGAGCCTAAATAGCAGGGGGAGCCAATCAGGCGCAGAGCTGCACAGAAGGCAGGAACAAGGCTGGAGCCAATCAGGCGACCGGAGGTTGACGGGGGGCGTAGCCTGCGCCCGATTCTCACAGGCCCCTTTTGGGAATACACTCTGCTTTCTGGCAGGGTCGTCTTAACAGCATTATAGGCCCCCGGGCAAAGCAGTGCACTGGGCCCTGCAAAATTTCTCTCGCGAATGCAGACATGCCAACTCTCCGCTACAAGTCGTAATTTTTCTCCTACCGAGTTAGCGGGAGATTTGAATGTTGAGGCGGGTGATCGGAAAATTAATGTTAAATTCTGGTCTATGTATAGATTAGCATGGGGCCCCTATACTCGTGGGGCCCCCGGGCAACTGCCCAGCGTGCCCATGCGTTAAGACGGCACTGCATTCTGGGATCAGTATCCCATTACTGTGTACTGCATACTTCCTCCATGCATATTGAATTGGGAGTTTACTAAGGACCGATTATGCTCCGGAGCTACTACTCTGAGAACTCCTGCCTCTTCCCATATGAGAACAATCTGGCCATTACTATAGGTGCTAACTATACAGCATGAAACACAAAGGACGCAATAGGGTAATATTGCAGTGACCAGATGATGTGGAGTTCTGTGTAATCTTCTGAAATTTATACTCACATTCTAACAGAATAAATGAAGCACATCACAATCTTTGGCACGTGACAGGTAGATGGTCTGGTGGGTGCGGGTGATCTCAGAAAAGAGAAGATAAAAGTGAAAGCTGCCAGGGGCACCGTCCCCGCAACAAGCATAGGCTGCATGCAGTGAAAAAACCTGCAGCAGTGGAAAAAAAGGAGACGGTAGGGCGTACCCAATGGCAGATTTCCCATAATGCCCGGGCCTAGGGCGGCAAAATTTGAGGACACCAAAAATGTCTGCCCTCATATACATTTTCTGTGCCCTTCCTAATGGGAAATCACATACATATGTGCCTTTTTGCTGTCTCCTTTCTGCCGCCCTCCTCCTCCTTCCGATTCGCAGAGTCAAATGACGCCGTGTACGTCACCAACTGTCTGTCCAATAGGAACGCTCCTGCTCCAGTCACATGGTTCCCCGGCTCACACTGCTTACCTGCTGCAGTGTGGTGTAATGGATTCCTGCTGCTCCCACGCCCGGCTGAAGACCCAATTCTGATGCTGCCACCGCCGCCGGACCTCTGCTGCACTTCATAGATGTCGCAGCGGTCTTCCTCCACCCTGCAGGTAAGTGCCAACCGGGTACCTGGCCGGGTAGAACTATTGATTTTGGCCTAGTACCCGTTACCCGTTTTTTTTTATAAAACATTACCCGGTACAACACTAGCAACCAGGGTTAATACACATAGCTAAGCCAACTCACCTTTCGCCTCCACAAGGTTCTTCAAATTAGTTAATATATACCCCTTACTCGATTGCAATCATATCTACTTGCTGCCAACACCCAAGAAATATTAAATAAGGTCCCGGTTTATAACAGAAAAAACTATGCATTTAACACGCAAAACTCTGTTGTAGCAAAATGTGTCCGTAAATGTAGTTTACGCTATACAAAGCAGCAAACAGTTAATTCAGAGCCCAAAGCATCACATATTAAAGTTTGATTTTAATATATATATGTAGGGATGTGTTATATGTTGTCCTGCTGCAGACCGTCTCCAGATAAGGTAGTAGGTTCCGCGATGGCCCGACGGCATAGTGCGCCGCCATGTTGTTGTACAATAGTAAGGTCAGGACAGGGAAAGGTCGTGCATGCGAGGTGCAGGCGCGCGAACGGCTGGCCAATAAGGGGGAAGCTCGGCCAGTGACTACAACCCCCAGGAGCATTAGCACAGTCATCTGACGCCAGGGAGCCAATGAGAGGGCTGGAATTATGAGCGGCAGGAAAGGGAAGGGTGGGGGAGAGACCATGCTAGGCAGAGGGGAACCGGAGGGCGAAGTAATTGGTAGTGTGGGTGCATGGGGTCCGTGACCCACCTGCATAGGACAGATCTTCCCCGCAGGCCCCTAAGAGAATCCCTGAGTCACAGTAGAGTGAGTTGCTGCAGGGACGCCCTATAGTGGTAGCGTTATTCCCTTACTGAGTAACAGTTAGGGACAAGGTGCAGAGTTGCAGTTGCTGCAGTCATCTGGGACTAGGTTGCTGAGCATCGCGACATCAGACCAACTGTGCTGGATTGGCGGATCCTTTTCGAAGCTGTTACCGGTCACCGCAGTGACCGGAAGGTATTTACAACAAGTGCAACAACACCGGTCAACAGGCGCTGATCCCGCCTTAGGGAACACTCTTTGGGGACACTAGTGGAGTGGCCAGAGGACTGAGCCTATATAACTATTAGCATACGGACACGGTGTGGGGCAGGCGGTGAGGGGACAGAGACATTACTCCTTAGGGGAGTGGCCGAGCCACTAGCGTTATAATAAGTACAAGTTATGGTGTGATATGTGTATTACCACAGTTAAGCATTAAGGTTATTATTGCATTCTAGTAAAGTCAGTTCAAGCATTCAAATATATGTGTGTGGATATGGTTCTTGCCCAGGGGAATCTTACATGATGGGGATCCTGGGTAAGTGGAGGCGCTGCCGTTAGTATAAGGTGTTACCCCAGGCTCCCAGCTAGCGGAGGCTCAGATCTCCTGAAGCCACAGGTGTGTGCAGTACCCGTAGTCTCTTTAGAGTGTCAGAAAGAGGGCTACATTTGGAGGCGCTGCTGAGATCTCAGACCTGGGGTGCCCTATTTTTTTTCTCTCAACTGTGCTCATTTTTTTTGTTCCGCCATGTTTGTGCCCTCACAGCCTGAGGTGCGTAAGTGGGCCCAGCGGCACGAGATTCCCCTGACCCATGCCCTTGCCATCGGACACGTCCCCACTGCCATCTCCCTGGGCACGGTGACTGATCAAGTAAGGAAGCTTCCGCTCCTGGACACTGCTCGAGTGCAGGACCATCACTATGACCGGGAGTATAACTGGCGTAAAATACTATTCATTACAGACCGGGATATATGCCCTGAAGCCCTTCCCTCAGTATTAATCCTGCCCGACGCTCCCGGCATTCATTGCCTGCTAGTACAGGTGGATCACGCCGAACCCCTGGCTGCGTCCACACCACAAAGGGGTTACCCTGGTCCGTCAAGCGCAGTCACGACCAACCCGTTCCGTACCCCTGAGAGCAGTTTGAACCCCCGATGGCCCGCTGCAATGGGTCTAGGCGCTTCGTTCACCCCCTCCGCCATTAGGCCAGCGCTAAGCAGAGCCAGCATGTCTAGACTGGATGCCTACTCCCCTGCTGGGAATAGTCTGCCTGATAACGTGTCTCTCCCTGTGCTAGCAGAAGCCATACATCACTCCACCCAATCTCATCAATACCAGAAGCTGAAGGCGTTCTCCGGCGACAAGCCAACCCCCCTGGGAGAAGTCGGTTTTGAAGAGTGGTTGGATCATGCGGAACAGGTACTTCCAGAATGGTCCTGCACGGATGCCGTGCGGAGGCAGCGCATAATCGAATGCCTGCGACCCCCAGCTTCCCACATGGTGCACCGTTACAGGGACGACTACCCGGAGGCCGATACGGCTGGCATCATTTACGCCCTTACCAAAGCATATGGGATCCCAGTGGATGCGTTTGCGTTGATGGCCAAATTCCATGCCCTGGCTCAGAAGGAGGGAGAGATGGTGTCGGACTTCCTTAGACGTCTACACTTGGATCTGTGGACCCTGGTGAGAAGAAAGGTGGTGCAAAAGGCGGATGCCGACGGACTTCGCACCACACAATTGCTGAGGGGACTCCTTCCGCTGCATCCGGTGTCCGTGTGAGTCAGTGGTTGTCTAGTGCCGGGACAAGTCCTGGCATTTGATGACCTGATGGATCGAGTGCAGGCACATGAGACTGTGCTGTTAGGGCGGGACCTAACCTCGGGAAAGAAGATGGGGGTGACCGCCAAAGAGGCTAAGAAGCCCGAAGCTAGAGTTGAGACGAGTGGGGATGCGAACCCGGAAAAGGAGGACCCTGAAGAACCTACGGCTGCCCGGGAGCGCCCCGCCTCGGGACGTATGTCCCCGACCTTCCGAGATAGCCCCCCTCTCAGCCACCTACAGTGTTACGCCTGCGGAAAAATGGGACATATCCGAGCACACTGCCCCTCACAATGGAGACCGGCGTTCCGACCTGCCAAGTCTATGCTGTGTACGCCTCAAGCCAGGGAAGCGGCGTCCCCTACAAGCAGCTGAATTGGACCGGCAGCCATAGTCAAGGTGGTGATTGAGGGTATCTATGCTTCTGCACTAATGGATACTGGGTCACAGGTGACCATAGTGTATCGGCCTTTCTACGATCAACATCTGCACCGGTTGCCGTTATTATCCGCCGACTCCCTGAGGTTGAGAGGGCTGAGCCATGAAGACTACCCTATTGATGGAGTGGTAAAGGTACACCTGGATATTCCGCAGCTGAACACCGGCAAGCATCATCCCATGGAGGTGGAAGCCTTAGTGTGGCCGGAACCTCAGGATCATCCCAGCGCTCCTATAATCACGGGGACCAATACCGACATCGTACAAGCGGTGATCCGCATGTATTTGCAGGAAGCAGGTGAATCACCGTTGCTGGCTCTCGCTGCTTGCCCGGTGTTACAAGAGGCTTGCGGTAAAATTGCGACCGAAGGAGAACATGGGGTGTTATACAACCTAGAACACGGGGGAGGGAAAATGATGACTGCAATGTGTCACTATCCTGCCAGACGTCCGGAGGATCGACTATTCTCATTGGAAAGCACGGCCCTCGATAGCCAGCGACGCGGCTACGAGGTGTTGGCCTCAGTGAAGAAGGGGGCAGGAAGAATTCCGTCCCGAACTCAAATCTATGTGAAGAACATTTCTTTCTACCCCATACGCATTGATCATCAGCAGCAGCTGGGTCGAATCTACCCAGTGGCCTCTGAGAGGAAGACAGAAGGTAGACGCCCGGTGGCCACTGTTCGTGCAGTAACTCCAAAGTTAGCGTACGACTTCAGGGACTCGCCATTGACAGAGAAATGGAAGGAGAGATTGCAGACCAAGCTGGAAACACGGCGGGAGGTGTTCTCCATGACGGCTTCTCCAACGCATACTACAAAAGGTTTCTCCCAATATTGACTAGCCATCTACTAAATCTTTACAATTCATTTCTGGAAGGGAACCCTATCCCCTCGTCTATGTCACTGGCAAACCTTGCCATTATTCATAAAGAAGGGAAGGATCCTGCGCAATGCGGGAGTTATAGGCCCATATCACTCCTAAACAACGATCTTAAATTATACAGTAAGATCTTGGCAAATAGATTGAACCCTATCTTGCCAAGACTAATAGACATTGATCAAGTGGGATTTGTCTTGGGACGTCAGGCCTCGGACAATACCCGGAAAGTCTTCAACATAATTGAACATGTCCACCTCACAAACTCCAACGTAATGCTCCTGAGCTTAGATGCAGAGAAGGCATTCGACAGAATTGATTGGCTATTCCTAACTAAAACATTAGAAAAATTTGGCTTCAAAGACACATTTCTAGAGGGAGTCCAGGCTTTGTACCAAAACCCATCTGCAATAGTTAGGCTCCCGGGCGGAAACTCAGAGAGATTCCAAATAAAAAACGGTACAAGACAGGGGTGCCCCTTGTCCCCCCTCCTTTTTGCTCTCACCATAGAACCACTGGCGGCTAAAATACGAAATAATATAAATATCAAAGGCGTAGCAATCGGAAACACAAACTATAAAATCTCCCTATTCGCCGATGATATTATACTGACCCTAACCCAACCCCAAACTTCCCGTCCCAATCTCCAAAGAGAACTGGAAGACTTCTGCAATATTTCTGGATACAAAATTAATAGTGAAAAATCAGAGGCCCTTAATCTCAGCCTCACAGAGCCAGAAGTGAAATTACTTAAAATAAACTTTGCATATAAATGGAGTCCCTCATACATCAAATACCTGGGAGTGAATGTATCGAAGGACTACCAATCACTATATCAGCATAACTACCCAGCTCTCTTTGATAGGTTTGTATGTGCATACTTTAGACTCCAAGTCCCCACAAACCAGCCGCTGCAACGGGACTGTCCGGGCCAGCACAAGTTAATCTCTCCGCTCCGCGAATTCTGGGGACCGTCCATGTGTCCTCGCCCTTCCGACCGCTGCTGTATGGTAAATCCAGGGCGGTCAGCTTATCAGGGAGACTTAACGGGAGAACTCTCTGTCAAGTCGGCAAAAACCAGAGGGTCTCGCGGTGCTTCCTCGTCTCGCGGGAATGGATCTGGAAAGTGATTCTCGTGCTGGTCGTCCTCGGGGGCAGTCGCATCGGGGCTTCGTCTCCGAATTGGCGGTGGATCTCGGCGGGTCTCAGGTCCAGGAGTCATGGGGTGAGTTCAGCTTTGGGTTATTTCTCTCTCGGCGTCTTCTGGTGCAGGGCAGAGATTCTCTCGGACGCTCTTGCTGGGCCGCCTCTACCGTCCTCTTGTCCTCGGTGTGGGGGGGAGTCCAGCCAGGAAGGAGGGGGGGTCAGACCCAGTGCCTGGGCAAATGGCAGCATATCCTCTGGGTGCTTCATCGTAAAGAACCGACCTCCCTTGTTCACTATTAGCTTAAAAGGGAAGCCCCAGCGATACTTTATGTCCTTTTCTCTTAGGAGGGATGTGAGGGGCTTCAGTTCTTTGCGCCGGTTCACTGTTAGTTTCGATAGATCACTGAACAGTTGTAAGGGTTCGTCATGGAAAGAGAGGGGTTCTATTTCACGGCAAGCTGTTATGATTTTTTCTTTGGAGGAGTAACTGTGAAGCCTCACAATTATATCGCGTCTACTCTTCGGGTCGTCCGATTTAGGCCCTAGAGCTCGGTGGGCTCTGTCGATTTCAAGGTCCTTTTCTGGGATGTCTTTACAGATCGTTGTCAACAGTTCAAGCAGGTAGGATTTGATTTGCGAGGGGGAGACAGTCTCAGGGACATTTCTGATTCGAATGTTTTGGCGTCTGTCTCTGTTTTCCAATGTTTTGGCGTCTGTCTCTGTTTTCCAATGTCTGTCTCTGTTTTCCTCTGGGCTCCAATGTCAAATGACATTGGCTGCGAGGAGGTCGCGGTGCCGGTGTGGTTCTCCTCGCAGAACCACACCGGCCCCGCAACCTCCTCGCAGCCAAACAGCAGCTCGGGTCCGGAGGTCAGAGACCCGCGGGGACCCCTGGTGCTGTGCGCGGTCATCCCCTGAGGAAGTAGAGTGACATCTACGAAACGCGTAGGGCTATTGGCATTGCCACTATTGGACTGGCTTTGGACGTTTATGGTCATTTGACATTGGAGCCCAGCTTTCCCTTCAGCCTGCCAGCTGTCCCTTTAAGGCCACGGGTACTATCGCGCGCGGGCGCGCAGAGATTTCCCGTTTGCTCCGGAGGAGGAAGTGAGGCGTGTGTCTACACGCGGTGCAGAGCTGTGGACCCCGCACACCAGCCTCCACGGCCGGAGCTGTTCCGGCTACCATCGCAGGGACGGTTTGGAGCTCAAGCCGCAACGGAGCAGAGACATCACTCGGCAGGGAGACCATCTGTATTTAGGACTTGTTCCTACCAATGCGAGTTTAAGCCTTGCTGTCTGTAAGTAGGGCTCCAATTTTTGTGTCTCAGATGACCTGCGGTTCTTTGTATTTGCCAATGCCAGACTTGGCATAGTTCCTTTTAATAAATAGTTTTTTAATTGTCGCTAGGACTCTTAATTGTTTGTGTGTATTAATGCAGTACTGCTCACCCTACAGTGTTGCGCTATGATTTTTGTTTGTTTGTGTTTTTCTCTTTGCATGGTCTGTCGAGCAAGTGTGCGGATCCCTTGAGGAGTTCAGGACATTCCACTGACAATTTGGCGCCAGGTTTTTCTTTATTTTGTGTTATTCTGTTAGTACTGGCAGTATCACCGGGCAGCCAACCTTTATTACAAGTCATTATTATACTATCACACTGTGTTTTACACTTTAGCGCTAGTTCACAATTTTTTGTTCACCAGAGCGGATATTCAGTTACAAAAAGCACTAATATAGACATCTAATGTAGGTTTCATAATAAATATTTGATCAAGAAGAAAAGCTAAGAAAACGTATTTAAAATGGTTTTGTGCTTTAAGTCCAGAATCCTTTCACATTTATACAAACCACAGGATTCATACATGTTTTCAGCAGAAGGAACATGTCAGCACTCCTACTGAACAGATATGTGGTCTGTTTGTATTAACATCCTGTAAATCATGGGCGACAAAGCTTTGTGGAGGCATAAATGGTTCACTAAAGGTTACAGGAGATGGATAAATGTTAACTTGTTTATACTGTGATTCTCCCTCTTACATTCCATGTGCGCAACAGGACTCTCTCTTGGCTTCTTTCCATGTTTGAATACAAAAATGTTTCTCCTCTACTGGCTAACAGTTGTATGTTCATAGTTTAAAGTCTGATTATCTGTCTACCGCAGTGGTTTACAATTTTTTTTTATGGTTAAGGAACCCTATAATTATATTGTGAAATTCTGGGGAACCCATAGCCTCTCTAATAGCACGTCTGAGATCAGATGCATTCTAAGGAGCCCAACCCTCTCTAGCAGTGCGACTGAGATCATATGTATTGTAAGGAACCTCAACCCTATCCAGGGCCACCGATAGGGGGGGGGGGGGCGGGGAGAGCCGGGACATGTGTCATGGGCCCTGTGGCTGTGGGGAGCCCGGCCAGCCAGCACTGGAAGTTGGGCCCGGCCCCAACTTCTGTACAGTATGAGTAATCAATGAGAAATAGAGCTCAAAACTAAGTATGCGATCACAGTGGTTCTAGCCATCAGCTGGTTTATCTCACACTGCTAGAACTGTTGTGCTGAATAACAGAGGTTGCGTGAACTCAACAGCTGATCCTGTTGTTTCTGACACCATACCCTATTCCTCATAAGGTGCCTTAGACCAGGGGCACGCAAACTTTTTTTGCGGCGCCCCCCTGCCTTACCTTCTCCGTTGGTCGCCCCCCCTTACCTCGCGCAGCGTCAAATTACGCCGTGGGGCAGTGTGATGTCATGTCATGTGACCCACGGCTTCATTTGACGTCATGTTACCAGGGCAACCGTGACATCAAATGACCCTGCAGCGTCATTTGATGATGCGTTGCCATGGTCACGCGTGCTGAAGTCGGCTGAATCCCGGTAATTAGGGGTTGCAGAGGCCACGCGCGGTCCCCTGGCATTTAATTTAAATGCCTGGGGGGAGAGCGCGTGACCTCTGCAACCACCCGCACCCCCCCAACAAAAATCTCGCGCCCCCCAGTTTGCGCACCGCTGCTTTAGACATATCAACCCAATAACACTTTATGCACTGTGGGAAGCCAGCAAAATCACTTCCTGCAGTTTATAGAGGTTTCTTTATTTTAAAATAAAGTATTTCAATTCAGTATGTGTGTGGCACTCTAGCAGATGGAACAATGAATATTTTTGCCCCTGTTCTGTTATACCATAGCCACCTTTATGCATATCCATCATGTAGCACCAAAATGAGTGCTCATACCTGTAGTAGTTCCCTCTCCCTGGCTTCCTTTAAAAGCAGATCACTTCCACTTCCGGGTTGACAGTTTAATGTTCCTTGTGGAGCACACATGAGATACGCTAATAGCTGGATTAGCTACAGTACATGGGTGAGCAGTGAGCAGCTCAAAAGTGACAGTGATCCAACCCAGCAGCTAGTTTGCTCACACTGCTAGAGCTGCGGCCTACAAAAGCAGTGGTTATGGGTTTAAGTCCTGTTTGATGTTACACCCTTCCAGTCATTAGGTTTCTGCCCTAGGCTTATTATCAACTCTATGGGGCTTATTCTGTAAGCTTCGTTAGGGCTGAACCGTACGATCTGCAAAGAAAGCCCCATTCAAGTCAATGGGGCTTTCCGTGCATATCGCACGGTTCAGCGCTAACGGAGCTTACAGAATAAGCCCCTATATATCTATAAATCCTTTTAGGAAGTGTGGGATGGGACTCATTTAAATATACTTTGCATAGTCATTAGCATATCTCCCACACGGGTACCTCAGGTGTGCTCCTTTCTCAGCACAGGTACGTCTCCCTAATTTATTTGAGGGAGGTGTGAGGGGAAACATGCACCTGCTCAAAAATAAAAAATAAAAATCTGAAATGGTGGATGGGCCTTTTTGAGACTGATCTGCAGACCAAAGGAACCAGCTGATCTGAGGTAGATCCAAATCTTCACCAAAAAAATGCTCTTCTGTTAAGGTAGTGTCCTTTAATTTTATCAATAAAGGGCATTCATGTTGACCCATTTAAAATTAAAATAACCTACAGCAAATTACATTAATCCGGTGTTCTAAAAAATAGTGGTACTGTGCAAATGGAAACAGGAAATAGTGCATTGCTACTAAACAAACGTTCTTACTTCCTGTGTTGATATATCACCTGCTTATTGTTTTGATTTTAATTTCTAATTAGGTAAAAACTATTTTTGCCCCCGTTTTGAAAACTGGAGACTTGGTGCATTATTCATTAACCCCTTCAGTGCTATGGGCTCCTGTCACCTCAATGCCCACGGGCCATCTGGCACATTGTTGTGACCGGAAAGAGAGGTTGCTTAGTTTGCGGCCAGTGCTCCACATCGTGAATGTCCCCTAGAAAACAAACAAAACCCTGTTGATATACAGGGTACTTCACAAGGGCCCCCAGTGTCCCACCCTTCATAATGTACGCTAACGAGTTAGATGGTGATAGTGCCAACATGGGCACTATCATATGGAAACTCCCATCAGGGAGTTTCTGTGCGATAATGCCCTGATCGGCACTATCGAAGTTTATTCATAATATGCTCTGACACACAAACAGACTGGTTCTCTTCACCAGATTTTGACGCTGTGTGAAATATGAATATATACATTGCACACACAATGGGTATTAGGGAGTACGGAGTACAACTGCTTTTACATTTACAACCCCACAGTATCACTGCTTTTTCATTGACAATGTTTTTTTATTTTAGGAAGCCTCTCTCCCTTTCAAAGCAAATAAAAACATCACTTGTGAGCAGCGGATTTCCAGATCCGCCGCACCATGGCACTTACTCGGTGCCGCCTCCTCTGTGCTGCCGCCCTTTGTCTTCTTAGAAGATTGTAAGCTTTTCAGGGCAGGGACTCCTTTTCCTAAATGTCACTTTTATGTCTGAAGCACTTCTTCCCATTATCTGTTATTTGTATTATTTGTTATTTATATATGTAACGGGTATTCCCCCCCCCAATCGCAGATTTAGTGTGGGGTGAAGGGGAACATACAATGTTACCATAGGTGTGTGGTGCGTTACCTGTTGGCTCACAGGAGGGCTGAGCTTCCGCCCCGGGGAACCTGGGGCACTATATACTAGGGGTAACTACTTACTCAATTCAGCGCCTCCACCTGCGATGGCTCCCACCAGAGGGGGAGTGGTTCCTCGCAGGACAATCACAATAATCACATACACGGTGAGGTATAATAACTAATACTATTTACTTAGGAACATAAGATAACACATAACATGACAGGTGTCCCTCTCACGAGGAGACACTAACTGCGACGTCTCACAGGACGCTTCCCCAACACCAGGTGATCCCACACAGTGTCCAAAGAACCCCTCCCAATGTCCCGCACTCTTGCAGAGAGAGGCAATGGGTGACTGCGCAGCCACAATTACACTAAGGGCCCGTTGGTGCACTTAGAACTGTATAGTACCTGCCGAGCACTCCGGTGCTCGGATCAGCAACAACTTCACAAAGGATCAGTCGTAGGATGACGTCATCTGATCCCCAACCGGACTCTTTGCATGCGGACCGCCGAGGGCGATCCCACCCTGGAAACAGTCTCTGAGGACCCCAACTTGGATCCAAACCTCTTAGCAGGAACCGCAGCGTCCGCTGTGTCCCTGTCTAATCTACCCTACCGTGACAGGATCCCTAACATAGGACCTGTCCCTACAGCACTAAGTGACACGCGCTATACTATAGGCCGTCCCTACAGCACAGCAACCTGTAATGGCTTTGGGGGAAACTCCTAGGGGTCTACAGGGGTTAATAACCTGCCCCACTTCCCTAACTCTTCCCAGTCCTGACTATTAGACAACTAGTCCCAATGCCTACAGCAACAAGCTGTAGCTCACTGGATGCTGGCAGCCAACGTGCTGCGCAACAAGGTGCCTGCCTGTCAGACCTCACAGCACTGACAGCCGTGACTCTGACAAGGCAGCACTATACTAAGGGCAGCGTCCCTATCTTGGGCCTCCCTCAGCACTTACCCACTAACCTAGTGGGGAGTTGGGGCCTACCTGGGGTGTGGGTACCTATATGGTTACAGGAGCTGCACTCTCTCCCCGCACCCTTCCTTCCCTCACAGCTCCCTGACTCCAACTTGCAAACCTGAGTGACAGGGTCCCTTAACCTAGGGCAGTCCCTGGCAACACTCACTGTAATGGGGTACTTAGCTACCTCGGGCTCTGGGGGTGCTGGCCTAGTACAGGGAGTCCCTGACTCCCGTACCCTACCTCCTTCCCTGGGCTGCTCCTGTCTCTGACTGACTAGCGTGGGCTCAGCGCGCGAATTGTATCCACTTGCCTGCCTGGAGATCCTAAGCCCTATTGGCTCCCTGGCATCACGTGGGGCGCGCAGAGGCTCCTGGGATCTGTAGTCCCTGCTCAGAGCCTTCCCTGAATGGCTAGGGCTTCGCGGGCTTTCCCTCCACTGTCCTGTGCCTGCGCAAGCTATCGGCGGCTGCCTCAATCTTTCCCTGCCTAGCCTTGCCCTCGCGCGACTTCGCCCTGACTCTGGGGCTCTACCTGCGCATGCGCGAGCTAAGGGGCAATGGCGGCGCCCTATCCGCCCGGCTCCGAGAGCGCCGGGATCCCCGTGACGAGCGTGCGGCCTTGGCAACCGGCCGCACGCGTCCCCGGCAACCCCGAGCCGGGACCTGACCGCCCTCTCCCCTGCCATCGCCGGACGGAGCCACCATTGGACGCGGCGGCACCCGCGATCGGCAGCTGGGTGAGGGGGGTGCTGACGAGCTGCGGAGACCTGGCTACATATAATTATCACGTATTACTGCTGTGAAGCGCTATGCACATGAATGGCGCTATGTAAATAAAGATATACTTACATACAAATTGCCAACGTGACGTCAAGCATGAGCGCGGCACGGGGGACGCAGTCGGGATCACAGCACAGAATAAGGGGTTAAATAAACAGGGGTTTATTCTGGCAAAAGCCACCAGGGAACATCACAAGCAATAAACAGTTCAAACACTCAAAAAACAGTATACAATAGATACATTTGCCAGATTCATCAATTAATTGGGGTCTCCTAACTCACTAGGCGCTGGGCGCAACATAAGCCCGCGTACCCAGGTCGTCTCCCACAAATCAGTCCTCTTCCGCGGCTACAAAGGCTGCGTCCATAGACACTGCAGCCGTGTGGAGGCTGAGGGAAAGTGGGTGCTTTCCCTGGCCTTAGTACGCGCGCCGTCCGGGGGCGTGTCTATGGGCGGGGCACTGACGTCACGGAGCTGGTTCGCCCTCATTGGGCGAACCGCTCACGTGACCGCCCTATCGCGCGTGAAATCAGTTTTAACTGTTTCTCTCGCATCGTGCGCCCCCTTCCGCTTCCGCACGCAGTATAGACGCGATCACTGCCTTTAGGCAGTCTGATCACTCAGCGTACGGATGCGTCCGCGCGGTCTGCCTATCTATGGACGCAGCCAAAGTCTTCAGATCGCCGCTGGCTCGTATTTCCAGGTAGTCTCCGCTCACTACCCACCGCACGGCAACATCCAACTGCTTTCTAAGCAAACACATTGTATAAATCTGTCTAAAATACTGTGCACAGCAAAATAAATATCACTTCTGAGCATATTCCAATAAAATATTGTGAAATATATGTTTCCTCAATGGTAACAACATGTTGAATCTGTTGAAGTGAGACACAGCACCGCTACATTCTCTGGGCCACCAATAGAAGCTTAAGTTTGTTTTCCTATTGTTCATACAGCACTGAATGAGTTAAAAAAAATAGGAGCTGGAAGCAGTGGTGGTTAATGCTCGCCCCGCCCATTTATACGTCTTCTAAATTGTCATCGGCATGTGGGCGGGTAGATTCTACATCGTCTTCTCATTGGCTGAGGGGGGCGGGCAGATTCTACAGCCTCTCCTCATTGGCTGAGAAGCGCAGAGTTTCACTTGGTGACGTTGGCGAGACAGTTTCCCAACACATTGCTCGGGCAGGACTACCCAGTGGGACAGAACATCAGGAGTGAGGCCGGTGACTGAGCAGAACCAGGAGTACCGAGGCCGACATATTATCAGCACCACACATCACTTCTCCCAGGAGTTACCCAACCAGGGGGGTCAGTGGGGCCAACATGACAGAGATCGCGGTACCGCCTGCCCTGCAGTTACAGCAGGTGAGATAATGTCCTGGGGAGAGAGACCTGTCCTGGGGGTGAAGGAGAGACTGGGCGGGGGGGGGGGGTGACACCCCCTCCCTCCATGTGGACACTCCCCCCTCTCCCTCATGACCCCCCCCCCCCCCCCCTCATCCTTCATGAGGACACTGACTGACACTTCATGTTGTCATTCTGGGTATAGGATCTCAGGTTGGATTTGCCTTGTATTAGTTTGGGGGTCCCTGAGTGGTAAGGAGCGTAAGGATCCCATGATATGGGCTAAAGGTGTCACCTGCTTGACAGCTGCCTTTACCATCTGCCAGAGACCTTGGGATTGGGGCTTGTGATCACCCACAAAGAAGAGCAAGATCATTGACAGTTAAGCACTTAACTATTATTCCATTTCATGTTGCAATGTCTTTTACACAGACATATCCCCACATGATTGTCATGAAGGGAGTCTCATGTTTTATAATAGGGTCCATCCATGCTGATGGTTTCTGCTGCACATTGCTCAGTAGGATGTAAGTGGGCGTTGGGCTGTGTATGACCTTTGTGCCAGTGTTTTGGGATGCCACGGGGAAACATACTACTTACCTAAATACCACTTATAAGGCTGTGAGAGACCTCAAATGTGTCTGGATGGTTTTATGGGATCTTGGGGCACAAAAGCATGGTTGGGTGAGCTTATCCCATCACAAATTCATCAGGATTGCTTAATATTCTCATTCATTGTGGCAGAGTTTATGACCATTATCCTTGTTTTTACAGCAATATGGCAAGAGTTGGGCTCTTAGTAATTGTAAGCTTTTTATGGATGGGGATTCTTTAACTTCAATATTTACTTTTTAGAATTGTCTCTCTCATCGTATTGCATCACCCCCCGTGTGTTTTAATCTCTATTTAAACGAAATAAAAATAATCTTCAGTAATGTGGCCAAATAATCACTTTTTTTTTTATTGTACTGTACCTACCGTTACAAAAACATTTAGTTTAAATATGGTGTCCGCCCTCTGAATTTGGTTGTCTTTTCTCACTATGGAAATCACCCCATTGTTTCCTGGCAGTTCTGTTCCAGTTTCCTAGTCCCTGTATTATTAGTGTTATACAATTTGTCTGCTCAGTTTGCTTGCTCTCTCCCTGACAACCGAATGTGCAGAGCTACATGGGGGAACTTTAGGGGGGTTAAAGGAATAATAATTCCCAGAATAAAGTTATATTGTTAAGTAACCCCTGCAACACTCAGACGTGCATTGTCAAGATAATTTAAAAAGGCAATGCAAAGTAATCCGCATTTAAACTGCTGTATGTTGAATGTGTTTCAGTGATTGTGTCTGTAATAAAGATACAGTATAATGGTGCAGCAGACACTCAAATGTTGTTTTTTCCATGTAATCTGTTAGGGTGATATGACTCGATTTAGTTATCAATCTGAGAATGTGAAGCTGCTAGTGTATTGTATGTATGTAATTTCCCAGAATCCCTTGCTGCAGTGGAAGCACTGTATGCTAGGTGATAATGGTGAAAGGCAGGGTTGCAAACCTGTCTAAGACATGTGAATGTGCTGACAAGTGATCTTTTTATTTGCTATATTTATTGGAAATTTTCAATACAACATCATTGAGATTACAATTTTTGACAGATTTTCCATAACATATTTTACATTTTGAAAATACACATTATTTGCTTAAAGCTGCAGTTCAAGCTCCCGTTTTTTTTTCACTTCAATAGTTTCATGTGGGCAATCTCTACTTACCTAAAGAACTGCATAGCTGCCGGTCAATTCGTTCTCAGTCTATTGATCGGCGAAGTTTGGCAACATCTTTAGATCTGGGAAATGTAAAAATGGTTGCTATAGGAACAAACATGCTTGTTAAAATAGAATACAAGAAAATTGATCTTTCAAAGTTGTGTTTTTTTTGTTTTTTTTTCAACAGAAAATGCTAAAAGTATTCTTACTACAGAACTGATTTATTAAAAAAAAAACATGCAGGATATTGCATGAACTGCAGCTTTAACAAACAGCCATGTTATTTATCCTGGTCACATTTCTGAATGTAACTCTCATGAAATACTTTATGTAACTTTAATTAACATAACAATAAATCTCAGTTGTTTTAACCATTCTTTATACCTGTTATTAAGATGACTGTATGGATTCCCCCTAACCACAATGTCCTTCTTTCTTTTCCTTATTGCTTTCTAAGTTTTTTAGTTTGCTTAGAGTATTCTATTTTTATTTTGTGTGAGTACCTGTCTGGTTAAACACCATGTTGTGTCTGGAAATAATTTTTCTATGTCTAGTTAATGAGCCATCCCCATTTTTTGAAACCATTTTTGGTCTTGAGTGCCTTTTGGAAGCCTGCCTCTATTTTATCCATACTCATCAGTTTGAATAAATATGATTTTACTATGTCTAATGTTGATGGACATACCCACTGCAGCATAATTGTTTTTCTGGCTGCTAGCAGCACCATTTCATAGGCCTTTACTGCTTTGGTTGTGTTACTTTCCGCATCTAGCCATGGTTCTACTGTATGTTGGCAAAAACACCATTGGGTTCTTATGTTTTGTGACTTTGAGTGTTTTTGCTATATAGTCCATAATTTCATCCCAGAATTGTTTGATTACGCTACATAGCCACAAGCAATGTTTGAGGTCTGCTTTTGCCGTTTGGCACTTGGGCCATTGGTTATTAGCTCCCGTTAATGGATGAGGGTTCTTGTTGAATGCAACATATACCCTATGTGTTATTTTGAATTGTACTTCACTCCATGTCTCTGATGGCGTTAGTTTATAAATCCTAAGTAGACAAAAAAGGAGTTCTTCTATATCTTGTTTTTCTGGAAAGGTCTTTTTTGCTATGATATTAGTGTATTTTGTAGAAGTAAACCAATAAGGCTGCGTCCACGCTAGCGCTGAGCGAGCGGCGCTTGGCGAGTTTAGTTCCTGCAATTCCGCGCGGTGCGCGCTTAGGCATGCACGCTCTCCCAAGTTTGGCGCTTGGGGAGTCAAAAAAAAGAGAGTTTGAATCACGCTCAACATGACACATGACCCCCCCCCCCGCGCACGCTTGCAAAAGACACAGGATACCCGGCGCTCATGCTTGGAGAGCTGGTGACATCACCGCTCAAGGATGAGCGCGGTCAGTGCCAGCGGGGCCGCAGCCTAATTTGTGGTTGTTTTCTTATTGATTTTGGGACGGACTGTAGCAGCAATATATACCTCCCCTTTATCTATTCCCTAGCAGCTTCACCTCTTGGTAACATTGAGCTGACTTGGAAATGGTCCTTGCGTCATCATACAAAGATAACTTCGCCTGTTGTATAAGGATAGGATTATTTATTAGGTGCGCACTGCAAGTCAATGTTACTGTTCCTGAATGCAGCATTTGTCAAGCCCTGAAAGATTATTTTCGAAGCCTTACAATGGCATTGTTAACCCTTTCAATGCCCTTATGACTTACGTTGGCATGCTAGCAGCCCTTATGACGTACTGAGTACGTCATAAACGTAATGCTTGTTTTCTAGGAGGAGACTGCATACACCATTCAGATCGGAACTGACGTGAAGCCCGCTCCCGTTCTGTACATGTTGCTGGTCGCATCACATGGGCGCAATCCCGAAAGTCCATTGGCACTCGAGTCCTTCCAGAGGTTCTCCGGAGTTGAACTGAGCTATTTTTAGTTCCGGGTGTTCCCCATTCCTGAGATACATACTCTTGTAGTTACCGGTGTTCTTGTTCCCATCTGGGAAATCAAAATGGTAGCCAAACTGGCTTCTGTCCCGCTGGCTAATAGAAAGCCACAACTTCTTTGGGGGATGATGATGTTGTTGTGACTTTCAATTGGATGACACTGACGGCCGTCTTAGAATTTCTAGGAATTATACCGGCAACTAAAACGGTAAATACGGGAACCGGGGATTTACCCTAGGGCTAAAAAATAGCATGGTTTAGCTCAGAAGGATCACTCAGTTCTACATCTACAATCAATATTAAAAATGGAGGATTGTTGCTTTAATAAACCCCTTGCTTGGGGCAGTGGATCAGACTAGGGCTTGCTCATGGGTAATCTTACTTTGTCTTCTGCTTGGCACAGTCTCACAACGGCCCAGGTAAATTGGGTTACCCATGTGTGTGTAACCTTTAGCCATCTTGAGGCCCATTACTGCTCCTGGCTAGCTATTAAGGGGGCAATCCCTCGGACTAAAGTGTACAAGTGAATGTTTAAGGGGCGATTGATGCCCTATTTACCAAAATCTGATACCAACAAGTATTATTTCATCTTTTTTGTTTGGAGCTACATTCCAGATAAACAAAAGACATATCTTTGTTAAATTGTTTGCAATAGTTAGTTTTTTTTAGTTGCCTATATGGGATTGCATATTTTTAAGCACATGTATTCTTAAACTTTTTCAAGGTCACCTTCAGGTGATCATCTTTTCTGTTGTCTGATTTTTATATACAAATAACCATCATATCATATTATATGTATAACCGTTGCACATTTCTGTTTTCTTTATATATTGTTATTTTGAGGTCTATTTCATTGCAGTCCATGCTCCCTAGCCAGACCTATATCCATTTAGAGGGACAATTGTAATGCTAAAGTTAAATATCACAATGCAATTTTAAGTGAAAAACAATGATTATAAGAAATATTGTTTTGGCATAGAAAACCATGGTGCTAACGGAGAAATAATGTCTGTCCTCCATACAGCAACAATCAGATTGAGGAAAAACTCCTAGATCAGATTGCTCTGTGTCGTTGGAAGTTTTGTGTTGAATGTTGGCAATCCCCCAAAGGATCTCCTTTCCTGTCGGTGGCGTGTGAGCTTTTATCCTCTCTGCAGGCAGGGTGCAGTTGGAACTGCTGAGTTTCTTGTGCAACCCTCCTCTGCATTTCCCTTCCACTCCCTCCTTCCTTCAAGGGCAGCCTTTTAAAAAAAAAAAAAAAAAATTCCGACATCTGGATTCAGCCACCACTTTGTGCTTGCAGCATAATGTAATAACCCTGTATTCTTGCATAGGGCTGCTACTGCTAGAGAAAGCAGAACAGAAGGAAATGGTCAGATACTATGAGAACAGTACGTGTACATTCATGCATACTGTATCCGCTACTTATCTTTCTGTTTGACAGCATCCTAATTACTGTAGCAAAAACATAAGTCACAATTCATCCAAAAGTTTTTAGGGCTGACAAACGGTGTTGTCGTCCAAAAGAGATTAAATAAAGGTAGTAAAAACACAAAGCTTTTGTTTACTATGGAAAAGTTAGAACATTAAAAAAAAATGCCTGGGCTTGTCCAATTTTTTTGTTTTGTTTTGTTTGTTTTTAAAAACTTTCCTTGAAAAGTAAGTTGGCCTAGATCGACAGAAATGTGTTTTGTATGAGTGCACAAATGATCTATTCCGATGTGATGGGCCATAAGATCCACTATGGCAGGGATGGCCAACTTCAGTAATCAAGGGCCACCAACAGGTCAGGTTTTAAGGATATCACTACTTCAGAACAGGTGGCTCAATCAGTAGCTCAGTCCACGACTGAGCCACCTCTTCTGAAGCAGGGATATCCTTAAAACCTGACCTGTTGGTGCCTTTGAGGACTGAAGTTGGCCACTCTTGCACTATGGACTTGCAGTAATTGGTAAATGAGGGCCTACAGCTTTCAAAGTGCACTTATGCGATTTGGTAAATGTCATGACCGTATCAATTGGCTTGTATATAGGGTTAATTACACTTGGAACTGGATTTACTATTCCTTCATTGACATCAGGGGTTGTTTAATTAATTAAAAAAAAAGAAATCTGAAATTTCATTTTTAATGTATTATAATGTAACGTGTGTGTGTGTGTGTGTGTATTTTGATTTTGTTTCTATGCAACCATTTACAACGTCACATCCCCTTCCTCTTCTGAAACAGGCTCTGGCACACCCCTTTTGAGCCCTGTCTTCTCTCTAGGAATGCACCAATTGTATCTAGTGACTGCCTGGTAACATGATCTTCCCCACAGAACATTGTATCTTTGTTCCGCTTCTGCTGCACCGACAGCCATTTAGTGAACCCCTGAGCCGAATCTTCGCCGATCGATCGGCAACTTGGCTAATTACTTATCATTGTGTGGATTGTATTGATGCACATATAAAAGGGAAAAAACATAAAAAATGTATAAAAAAAACGCTAGCTTGGACTGCTGCTTTAAGTTCTCGTATTAATCTTAAAGTTTTTAGCGCATATGCAATGTTATAATAACCCCTCATTTACATGTCAATTTCATTGCCGTCTGTTCTACTTAACGCTATGCTTTTTACGGGAGGAAACGTGACTTAACGTTATGTCATTGACCTTTGAAAAAACACCATTCGTGTTAATGTGACATTAAGTTTGGCTAACGCCTCGTTAGGTGACAACAGTGCTTGGTGGCCCAGATCCAATGTGAGCTTTCCTTGGTTGGCTGTTTCTATTCCTCTTTCCGCCTGCATAGTAAAATTCACACCACTGTCACAGCCTGGTAAACATGCTATAGATCCCTCTCCCTCTGCCCCCTCGCTGCTTGAATTGTTGCCAAGAAAATTGGGAAACTCCTGAATTTCCTTTATAAATGCTTAAAAAAAAACAAAAACAGCCTATCGATGTAATTTATTTTAAGATTTAAACACCTTTTAAAAGAAGCAGTCAGAGATGCAACACAAACATAGACCATTCATGTGAACATAATCCACAACATTCTGTATGTTTAAAGCAAGACCGTGTAGTGTAACTGGACCTTTTTTGAATATCTGAATGAGGCCTACTAATTAATGTGGATTCTAAATCTTTTTCAAACCTAATTGTCAGCATGAAATAATTGTCCTCTTGCTTTTAAATATGTCATGCAGAGGAAAAATACGTGGTACATTTGGGGACTATTCCTTCTGGACTCTTTACATTGAGTTTTAATACCTTCTTTGTAAGAAGAAAACAGACAATGTCTTTGTGTCCTAAGCAACAAACACGCTTTCCTGTTTCTTATGAACCTTCGCAATGCGGCAAGTGTAAGCTTTCTGAAAAGAGGACACAAAATTGGCACACATAGGCCCTGGTGCATTAAACTCTGTTAGGCTATTTAACCTAACATTAAGCCAATCAGAACATCTATTCACTAAAGCAAATAACCTAACATATGGGTATTTTTTTTCTTCTTCTGACCATTGGTGCTAATTATATGCAAAAGAGGCATTCCGCCTAACATTGCATATTCACTAAAGTATTATAAATTGTCCTTTTGACAACATATGGAGAGACACACATCTGTGCACAAAAAATGGGCACCACTGAGATAGCTGTGAAATAGGCTTACAAGAATCATTTGCATATCGTATTACCATATTCCCCAGGTATCTCGGGGGTACACATACATCTCTTGCCACATGTTGTGTTTATCTATATATCCCCTAGAGAGAGATATATCACGCAGAACTCTAGTAAAATAAGACACTCTCTGGTTTATCCTGATGTTAATTATATACTAATGAGTTAAACAATGGCCCATATATCTATATCTCTCTAATGCAATTTAGCTTAGTGAATTTCAGCTAAACTCAGGGAAAATAATGTTTGTTACTATTTTAGGTTACCTAATATTTGTTGATTTGATGGAGCGTACTGCATCTTGCCCAGAATGATTTGTTTATTAAAGTCTCCTAGCTGCAAAACCTGTGCAAAATAATTCTACTTCATTTATGAAATGAAGGTTCCCAATAGCTTTCAATTGTATGTCTTTCTATTTTCTAAAATGGTTAATTTATTACATGGCTTGCAATGGTTCCTCTTCTTCAGTCCGTTATACCTGCATATGGTTTTTGGGGTCTGCCCTTCGATTGGTCTTCTTAACGCTGAGAGAGGGAGACCGTGGCGTGTGAGAAGTCATGTGAAGTATGAGTCGCAGCAAACACACAACCCCTGTTCTGTGATCTGAGGAACTCTTGGCTCAATCGTCTTAATCTATGAAACAAAATGAAAATATTTTGTACTGATATCAAATATTTTGTACATTCAGGATATCAATTAAGTGTGTTGAGGCTTCATGTTGAGTTGATGTTGAAATTCCATTGCCACGTGTCACTTTTACTTTATTTTCTACAGCATTTCACTGGATTTCTTTAAAATGGCAGTCCCACCAAGTACAGTAGATGTGTTTCTGTAAAGAACAAACAAAAGAAACCCAACTCTGCCTATTTCTTTACAGCTATTTCTAACAGGTGTTTCAATACAATACATATTACATTGTTGTACAGCTCTAGATCCCAAAACCATACATATGAAAATACAAATATTATGGCCTGCCTAATACATTTTGTAAGGAACAATTTAGTGACTCGTACCAAAAAGACGATAGAACACACTTGGGGGGGGGGGGGGGGGGGGGGGGGGGGAAGTAGAAGCAGTGCACAGCCACATGGAGATTACAGGACAAAATATCTTTGAAAAATAATAATTTTACTTAAGCCATGTTAAAAGGAGGCAAACATCCTCCTGCTGGCATGAAACGCGTTGGATGTTTGCCTCCTTTTTAACATGGCTTAAATAAAGGAATACATTTTCAAAGATACTTTTGCCCTTTGGCTATGCACTCCTTCCACTTTTTTGAATCTATTGGATTCTGCTGGCAGATGATCACGCTGTGACAGATACCGTGTGTGTGTCAATAGTCAGTACATCTTTATCTTCTTTAGAAGTATTTCAGTTCCAGTGGTTTATCCACTATGAGGGGTTCTATGGAACATTACTAACAAATGAAACCGCTGAAGATCTGTTTCTACATATGGGAGCTTTATCTAAGGCTTCTAATTTCTGAGCTAGGGATAGGCATGGAGTTATTCTACCCTGAAGAAATATTTGAGACAATATTCGGTCGGCTTACTCTCTTCATTCACACGGAGGGGACCACTATTAAGCATATTAACTGAAGGCTATTAAGAATGTTTTTTCCTTGCTCTCTGAGCACCTATACACAATACTTGTAAGGCTGCGCTTATACAGCCGTCGACGCCACCGATGACGTCACCCTGCGACGAGTTGTATTTGGAAGTTTAGGCGACGTCGCTGGATGAAGTCATAAAAGGGGAGGGCAGAGGCACGGAGAAGCTCCAGATTGGCCGCAAGGGGAGACCGTCACCGAAAAAATCAAATATCAGTGACTACCAGATTTCTGGTAGCACTATCATTCCATCGCTTTGTCGCCGTCACGTGCACTATAAGCGCACGCGACGGCGACAATGCATTTGTTTTGACATGACTGCGACATCGCCGGCACTATAAGCACAGCCTTAGGATAGACCACAGCCTGAACATTAGGTCTGAGTTACAAAACCCTAACCGCATGTACTGGATCATTTAGATTTGTACCAGGCAGCGATACTTGTATTGTTGAATCTGCTTACAAGTAATTATCTTTCCTTTTAATTAAATTTGAGCTGTCTAATGTACAACATATGTTCAATGAAATGGGAGAGGAATATAGCTTTGTGGTTATTGGGCTACTTTATGTAATGGAAGACAACGTTTAAAAGTTGGTTACTTGATATACCCAAAATTAAAATCAACTAGGTCTATAAACGATCCACTAAAACCTGCAGTAAATGTACACTTCTTGAGGACCAAAGAGTTGGGCCCTGTGAAGTTACTAGAGAAGAATTTAGCTCCGGCACACAAGGAAGATGCTTCACTATATATTGAACAGAGGACTAACTCTTTGGTCCTCAATACGTGCATATTCTAATAATAGTATAATAATTCAAGAAGTGCATGTAATAATATAACAATTGCTTCTCACTCTACTTGTCTATATTTTATTTTTACATCCTTCTGTAGTTTTATATTTCAGTGAAACATTTGTGGAGACTTTTTAAAAACCTGTATATAGCATATATTATAAAGTAACATTTTTGCTTTCCTCAATTAGGCTTTAATACTCACATTTAAAAAATAAAATGAATAATAATAAAAAAAAATGTCACCCCCTCTTGCCCTGCCCCCCTCTCCCACTTGTACTCTGTGTCGGGTTATACTCTGTGTCAGTCTATAGTGCCGTCAGGTAATGTCCTGTGTCAGTGTGTAGTGCCGCTGGCTACAGTACATAATCTGTCTAGTGAGGAGTATAACTTGACGATATTATACACTGACACAGAGTATAACCTGACGGCACTACACACTGACACAGAGTATAACCTGACGGCACTAAACTGACTGTGTGTGTGTGTGTGTGTGTGTGTGTGTGTGTGTGTGTGCGCGCAGTATATCTTTATTTATATAGCACCATTAATATACATAGCGCTTCACAGTAGTAATACACGTGACAATCATATAAATAACAAATACAAATAACAGAACTTGGGAATAAGTTCTTCAGACATAAAAAATTAACATTTAGGAAGAGGAGTCCCTGCTCTGAAGAGCTTACAATCTAATTATATACAGGTATTCATTTGAATTTTGTTCTTATTGTGGCCCTTTGACAACGAGACAGGTACATTCTGGCTCCAACTCCCAGGCAGGATGGGCCCCCCTGAACTAAATTAATGTACCTTTATGTCCTATCTCAACTGTCAAAAGAGATTTAATGATCAGCAGGTAAAACCATTGTACTGTCATTTACTGTTGAGGAATAATGTATCTGATATTTTTTTTTTCTTGTCAAGATTATGTCTATATCCGACTCATAATATAATAAAAAAGTGTATTTTTTACACAGTTGGCTAAAGGTGAGCCAGGTTAATTTTTAATAGTGTTATTTTTCTGGCTGGTTTAAGCTGGATTCCTCTGCCTCTATGGGAACAGACATGCTTTGTTTTAACAATAACCTCACGAATACCGCTTATGGCATGATACAGTAACTACCTGCTGAAAAGTTAGTATTGTAAAAGCTGCTATCACCACAGCACGCAAAGTTGTAGTTATACAATCACAGGATTGTTGCATCAAACATCTTTTCACTTGCTTGTGTGACAGCCGTAAATCTAATTAAAATAAAACAAAATACTGTAAGTCAAATTTCATAAACAATAAAAAAGATTTGTGTGTGTGTGACTCTCGCTCTCACTGACACACTGCAGCACACTGAAACCCCTCCCCCTGACACCGACCTCATTGAGAGCAGGGGCAGGCAGAGACCTGAGCTCTCCCCTCAGTCCCACTCCCAACCCTCGCGCTCCTCCGATCTGCCATCTTCTTTCTCCAAACCCCATCCCCCTCACACCGAGCGGCCCATTTTGTATGTATACATACATACATACGAACGAACGCGCTACATAGATAGCATATCTAAATATGTAGCATATCTGAGGATACTGTAATACAGTACTTGGTGTTCTAATAACTGTACTTGGGTTACCATTAAAATACAACTAGAACTAGTTATACTGTACCATTTTTAAAGTAAGTCTAATGCTGGTTGTTGGTAAGGGCAGATCTGACACTGATCACAATTGTGAGTGTGCATTTAAAACAGTTTTTTATCTCTACCTAATAAATTAATTTATTACGCCATAAAAGCATCTATTGCACTCTCTACCCCTAAGAAAAATGATATATATATATTTACACCTCAAGTGTCATAAATCGCACACTACACAGGGGGGGGGAGGTGTTAGGTTTCAGTCACAGATAACATATACAGTATATGCACTGTTTTTACGTTTATCCTTGCTTGCTTTATTCAATGTACCATCGCCGGAAGAAGAGATCAGTGTATCTCGAAAGCTCGCACAAATAAAAGCATTTCATTAGCCACAGAACGGTATCGTCTATTCATTTTTGAGATGTGTGTATGTGTGTGTGTACACACACACACACACTAATATTTTCATATGCTTTACTGTGGAGGGTTTTTGTCATATTTTTTTTTTTTTTTTTTACCCACAATAACTTAACTAAGTGTGGTGAAACTATCCTAAGCTTCATTTTGCATAGCCAGTATAACCAACCCCACACTGAGACCCATTAAGGTTGAAACGGCTGTCTGTGGGTGGGTCTGCTTGCTATGCATCTTAACCCAGGCTGTGCTCAAAGCTGTGAAATGCAACAAGCAAAAACTTACAGGGGGCCATGTTATATGGTTTTGAAGCAAAAGGTGTCACTGTGTGCTCATTTGCATGTCATTTTCCAGAATCCCTTGCGGCAGTGGAAGCACTTGTATGCTGGGTGATAATGGTGAAAGGCAGGGTTGCAGACCTGTTTAAGACATGCACATGAGCATACAGAAATATTATAATATAATATAATGCCGGATTCACGCTATAAGCAAATATAGAAAGTGGTACATATACTCAACAGAAGGTGAGGTGCAGGCATGGGGACAGGGAACACCAGCAAGTCCATTAGATATACGATGAAGAAAATCCACAGCACTCTCCAAAAAGCAACAAATATAGATTTATTTAACACATATAGCAAACAATGAATCCAAAGCAACGTTTCGGTCCTTTTCTCAAGCTCTTGACCTTGAGACAGGACCGAGTGAGGTCCGAAACGTTGCTTTGGATTCATTGTTTGCGATATGCAGTGTTCGACAAACCTATACATTTGCACGCCCCGGGCGAGTGGATTTAACATCGTGGCGAGTTCCTATTGGCCCAAGCAGCACACGTGTGATACTAGGTGGCGAGTACATTTTTTGGTGATTTGTCGACCACTGGCGATATGTGTTAAATAAATCTATATATTTGTTGCTTTTTGGAGAGTGCTGCGGATTTTCTTCAATATCAAAATGTGTGTGTGGCCATTATGCACACACGCATATAAACGTGTGTATTTATAGAAAAAGCACAGGTGAATATATCTATAACACACTATATTTGTGTTTGTGTATTCACTATATATAGTTACCACTTTATCATGTTCTTGTATAATAACATCTTATACAAAATATTTAAAGTTTAGCCATTATGACCTCTCCTATGTTTATATAATGTTGGTTTGCTAAGTACATGCGTCTGCAATACTGTGCGAGTGTAATCCAGATGAACAAGGAAATGGCGTGCGGGAATGTGTACAATCTCGCTTGGCAGGGTGGAGCCCTGTTGTCAAACTGTGTATTTAGCACAGTACAGTTCTAGTTATACGACTTGAATTTGAAAATGAATACCATAAAAAGCAAAAGTGACTTTTGGGGACTCTAAGCAGGAATATTTTTGGAATCATTCACCAGTCACTTCTCCCATAGGTGCCTTTGTAAGGCAAGTTTAGCATTCGTTTCACACGGAGGCAATTTATTCTTGCAGCTCTTCGATTCAATGCATATGTGTTGCACCTATGTTCCCCTGTGTTTTCCTGCTGATCTTGGCAGTGTTTATAGGAATTGTGAAGAAGTAAAAGTATTTTGAACAGGTTATTTCTCTATCGTTGTCATTTATTTCCCCTTTTCTATGTGAAAAATAAAAAGTGGTGCAACTCCTGAGCTTAAAATATGTAACCTTATTAATAAGCTTGTTACGTATAATGCAGCTGCAAGAAAAAATTAAAGACATTACAATGAAAGCAAATTTTTCTTTCAAATACAGATCTCATAATTTTTACACACTTCCACAATGTACAACCCACGTTTCACTCATAAAGAACACAACCTTGTCAATGTTTTCAGTAATTAGATACTATGATTGGATTTCCTTAATGTACTAATAAACTGCATGGGGGGGGGGGTTGTTTGTACTATAACAAAAGAAGAAAACTAGCATGCTTCAGCTTTGTTATTCATAAAGTGGCTGAAAATATTATGTTTAACGTATTTCGCTTTCCCTGTAACTTCTTTAACACAAGACCTTCTGAATTTGAGCCTTTTCTTTGTTTTCTAAGGCCCTATACTTGTCATTTTTGCCATGAGTTGATTATAATATTATATCTGCTATAATCAGTTTGGGTGACACTAAACATGATGGGGGAGGTAGTGGTCTGTTTAGAATTGCAGTGGAAAAGATGTACTTTCTATGCGAATGGTACCATAGTACTGGAAGCTGTGATGCTTGCTCCACTATGTTGATAAGTCATCTGGAAGAAGGAAAGACTGTAAACGTTAACCCTTTCCCTACCCTGTGTATGCTCAGCGAATGCTTGTACAGTAACATAGAACTCTGTGCTCAGGACATACTTGAAAACGAGAGGTAACTCTCAATGCATCACTTAAGTAATAATCTCCCGAAGAACAGGGCATTACTGGCCAATAATGCCCTGGCTAGAAGAGTTGAAGGCCCGAGGCGAAGCCGAGGGACATTAACCCAGCTCGGGCCTTATTGGCCAGTAATGCCCTGTTCTTCGGGGATTATTACTATTATAGGCTAAATGTAGGCTTATTTTTAATTTTTCATTAAAAAGATGGACACTTTTTTGTAGACACTGATTTTTTTATCAGCATGATCGTCTACATTCTTTTATTGCACGTGTTTATTAACAGGAAATGGTCATACACACAGCCCCCCTCTATATAAACACACACTCTGCGGCCCCTCCTCTATACACACACAAACACACACTTTGCAACCCCCCTCTTTATACACAAACACACTCGGCAAACCCCCCTACACACACTGCAGCCCCCCTCTCTACACCTAGCAGTGGTGCACAAGCTTTCCAGCGTGCGCCACCCTTCCTGCTTCCCTCCCTGCTCGCGCCCCCCCCCCTTCCTTACCCGCTCTCCTGAGTCAAATGACACAGCGGGGTCACGTTGCCATGCCAACGTGACATCACATGACCCCGCAGCATCATTTCACGCGACGTCGCCGAAGAGAAGGTAAGTGAAGATGAAGAGGCCTCACGCGATCCCCCGGCATTAATTTAAATGCCTTGGGGGAAGAGCGCGGGGCCTCTGCAACCGCTGCGCCCACCCTGAACAATGTTGCGCCCCCCAGTTTGCGCACCGCTGCTACAGTCACAAAACACACACTGAAGACACAAACTGCAGCCCCCTCTAAACCCACAAAACACACTGCAGACGCACACACACCAACAAAACAGAGTGCTGCCCCCTCTACATCCACAAAACACACCAGAAGCCCCTCTACACCCACTGCAGCCCCCCTGTATGCAGACACACAAAACACTCTGCACCTCTCCTCCACCCACAAAACACACACTGAAGACACACACACACACACACACACACACACAACAAAGCAGACTCTGCTGCCCCCTCTTTACCCACAAACCACACACAACAAAACCCTCTGCTACCCCCTCTAGACACACAAAACACTCAGCAGACACACAGACACCCCAGCCTTTCTCCTCAGCATTCTCCAGTGCAGAGCTCTCTGCAGGCAGGGTGGGGGAGGAGTCAGTGCCTTGCTGCTGCCTCCTATCCAATCAGCTCCCTTGCCTGAGCTACTTTCACTCTATGTGGATGAGAACTGAAAGCTGATTGGCTGAAAAACTTGGCACTGTACCAAAGATTCCGGGTCATTACTGAGTGGATAATGCCCGGATTTTTAACCAATCAGAGAGCAGGAATTTCAATAATGCCTGGAATTTACCCTCTTTAGCCTATAATTCCTAGTCACCTGACCTATTCAAAACATTGTATAACTAAATAAGAGAAGTTTACTGCAGAGCAGGCCCACCTACTCTATCCACAAGGGATAGCCAGCCCTTATGACATTCACCAGCCACCTCCATGGAGACATGTGAGTGCTTGAAACAGAAGAGCACCACTTCCTCTTTTATTGCACCGTCTTGAAATCACTGTAATAAAGATCACATGACTGGAGAAAAAAAGTGTATTTTGGCTGTGAAGAAGTTTATATGTATTTGGTAACTAAATCTATGTGCCTTAGCAGCTACTATATATCCATATTCTCCATATTCTCCTGAAGATGGTAGCCAGGCACTGAAATATTGTTAATCATTTAACACTGGTTCTCAACTGCACTCCTCAAGATCTCCACCCCCTCTCCCCGCAACAGATCAGGTTTTCAGAATATCCCTGCTTCAGTTTTTGATTGAGCCACCTGTGCTGAAGCTGGGATATTCTTAAAACCTAACCTGTTGGGGGATCTTGAGGACTGGAGTTGAGAACCCGATTGCCAGCTGTAATAAGTTCAATGTCAAACTCCAGTTAGTCTGTGGCTTTTTGGCGTTTTAAATTGCAACCTTTCATTCAACCAGTGAAATATGTTGCTCCGTTTTGATTACATTTCAGATTAAATGTAGCATGTCTGTATGGGGTACTATGGACATTATCTTCAGAGGATTAGAAAGGAGTTCCTCATTAAGGGTCTCCAAACTCGGTCCTCAAGGGCCACCAACAGGCCAGGTTTTCATGATATCCCTGCTTCAGCACAGGTGTCTTGAATTGAGCCACCTTGAAGCAAGGATATCCTGAAAGCTGGCCTGTTGGTAGCCCTTGAGAACTGCGTTTCGAGACCCCTGGCTTTAGATTGTTTTTTTTTTTTTTTTTGTTTGTTTTTGCATGTGATTGCAGATCATGGAAAAAAACTTTTTGTTTGTTCCCACAGCGTGGGACTAGGTAGGTCGTAAAACAGTTAAAAGGAGAGAACAATACATTGGGCAAAAATACCCATCCATTTAATTGGTTTCCTTAAATTCAGTCGTCTAAAGTGACATTTCTTTTGATTTTGTGAATGTTTGTTTATTTTATTTTTTTATTTTAACATGACTCTATAATTGGTGCTGATCAAATACAAATTATCCGACCCCTTTATCTCTCTCTCTAATGATAAAATCATAGTTGGTTTTACAAACAATTGACAATTTATCTTGATGTTTTAAAGCAGCTACCCCTCAGAAGTCTATATTGAGTTGGTATCTTGCCCCCTGAGCATGTCCTGCTCTTATTTATTTTTTTTCTGTTAAGAAAAAATTGTTTTCTTAATCTCTAGCATCTGAGGTTACCGTGGTTACGTCAGCCTGCACTGGGCTCTGGGGAGATCTTTATTTTGACCTCCTGGGCACCTAATATTTCATCTGCTCATATCGTCTGAACAAAGCATCGGATATGAGAAATAACGTGTGTATGTGTGATTAGTGTGAACTTCTGCTTTAACGTCAGCAAATAGTCTCATCGTGAAAAATATTAGTTACATTTTGATCATAAAAATCCCTAAAGTATTTGATCCTAAACGCTGCTGCCAGAATCACTCTACTCTTTCCTAAATCTGTCTCGGCGTCTCCCCTGCTGAAATCCCTCTCCTGGCTTCCTATCAGATCCCGCATCACACTTTCAATTCTACTCCTCACTTTTAAAGCTTCACACTCTTCTGATCCTCCTTGACATCTCAGCCCTAATTTCTCGCTATGCACCATCCCGACTCTTGCATTCTGCTCAAGGATGTCTTCTCTCTACCCCTTTTTTGTATTTAAAGCCCTCTTCCATCTTAAACCTCTCACTGACTGCCCCACACCTCTGGAATGCCCTTCCCCTCAATACCCGACTAGCACCCTCTCTATCCACCTTTAAGACTACCTTAAGACACACTTGCTTAAAGAAGCATACGAGTTGCACCGTGGCTAATACTGTTCACGATACATAAAGCTTGGTCCCCTTCAGACCCCCTTACCAGAACAACCTCCTACTATCTTTGTACGTTATCCCCACCAATTAGCTCTTCGGAGCGGGGAATCCTCTTCCTAAATTTGTACTTTTATGTCTGAAGCACTAATTCCCATGACCTCTTATTTGTATTATTTGATATTTATGATTGTCACGGGTATTACTACTGTGAAGCGCTATGTACATTAATGGCGCTATATAAATAAAGACATACATACATCACCAAAGAAACGTTAGAAAAATATTAAAAATTATTTAAGAAGCCATTCTACTTGTCGTTCTTAAAGAAGACACTCGGTTTAACTTCTTAAACATACCACTTCCATTGTACTTTGTTCCTGTGTAAGCATTCTGCAAAGTCCTTGAAAATATTCCATGTAAAGTAATGTTATCTTGTGTGTAATTATCCACGTAAGAGAGTTACATTTAAACTATGAGCTTTAGTAGAAAGGCCAAGGAGAGAAGTTTGATACGATTCTTACAACCTTTTTGGAGTTCAGATTTAAGGTTTAGATTCCGGTAACCAAAGCCATAAAACAGCGTTTTTTGATAAATTGATAAGTTATGTCTTTGCATGTAAACAAATTGATTCTGCAGACAGACTGGTTGTAGAAAAAAAAAAAAAAAAAAACGGCTAACATTCAAATGATTGAAATCTCTGCTGGGGCTAAGTGGTATTTAAATATCTGACTACCAGGTTGTTACCAAGAGTATCTTCATGTGTGACCTGTTAGGCCGAGTCCACGGTCCCTGCTGGCGTGCTGAGGCGCGCTGAGGCGCAGGGAAAGCGGGTGCTTTCCCTGGCCTTGCGGTTGCTTACCGCAAGCGCTCTCAGCAGCCGTCAGGGGGCGGTCCGGGGGCGGGCGCGTCACTGGCCGGGGGCGGGCCAGTGACGTCATGGAGCTGGTTCGCCCTCATTGGGCGAACCGCTCACGTGACCGGCCTGTCTCGCCGGCAAGCGGGGGAATTTTAAATTCCCCCAAGACCTGCGCTTCCGCAAGCGCGCGTAAGCGCAGGTGAGCCCCTACTAAAGCCGCTCTAATTGCGGCTGTAGGGGCTCAGTGCTGAGCGGGAGCGCGCCTCAGCGCGCTTCCGCCAGCAAGCAAGTAACATGGCCGAGGCCTTAGAGTGCTATAATTACATTTACTAAACACAACAAGGGCTAGCACACTTATGACTTTTAATGAATATTATGTCTTTTTGTCTTGTATCTTGTGGCTGATTTTAACGATGGCTTTCTGATAGCTTAGGAGCTTGGAACAGACTTTCCCGGTTCCTGATGTCGGGGAACAAGTTTGGACCATGTTATTGTTACACTAGTGATTATTTTGTCCCAGTGTCAAGGACACCGTCTTTAGTAGGTCAATGAAAATTAAGATTTTAAATCCAGTTACATACTTCATTGGAAAATGCTGCATTCATTTTCTGATTTCTCATAAGAGATCCTAGAATAGCTGTCATATCACACAGTTGGTTATGTCTTATTTCTTCTGTTGTATTTAAAATAGAGATATATATATATATATATATATTTTTTAACAAAAATAGACTTGTTCCACACTTAATTTTGTTCTTAGATTTCATATAAAAAAAAAATAACTACCTCTTCCAATTTCTATTCTCAAGTCATAATGTAATGAAGTAAGGATATTGTGGACTGTGAAGTGTCGAATAGTTGTCTGGGTTTCATTGCCAGTCGCTTGCAACCTTGGAAAAGTCAGTAAAAATGAACAAATCACCATGCCTAGACTGTCAGCTCTTCAGACCAAAGACTAATTCTGTGTAATGTATGCAGTGTACAGCAGTTTCTTAGTTCTGATATTCCTTTATGATACTATATTGTATGTTGTTCCCTTCAGGATATGGATCTGATTGACATTCTTTGGAGACAAGACATTGATCTTGGTGTTGGCCGTGAGGTTTTCGACTACAATCAAAGGCAGAAGGACTATGAATTGGGGAAACAGAAGAAACTTGAAAAGGAAAGACAAGAGCAGCTCCAGAAGGAACAGGAAAAAGCATTATACGCTCAGCTTCAATTGGATGAAGAGACTGGGGAATTCATCCCTATCCAGCAGGCAACACCCATTGAGATAGCAGCAACACAAGCACTTATCAGTTCTTTACAGGTAATTACTCCAGATTACTTGTTTATTAAAGCAATGTGTCACAAAAATACTATTTAAAAAATAATAATATATTTCCCTTTCTCTAGCATAAAAATGTAGGAGAAGAAGGAGCCCTGTCCTTTGATGAATGCATGAGGCTTTTGGCAGATACATTCCCGTTTGTAGTAGACAGTCAGGTAAATATTGGCTAAAAGAAATAACTGTTCGGCTAATATTCTGTGCCCTGTTGTTGAAAGCGCCAAATCCTGCCCAATGTCTTCTAATTCCATTTTCAGAACCATGTGTTCCCTTTTTGATCTGAACCATATAATTTTTCGAACATTCTTTTTCGCTCCACTAATACCAACAGCTCCCGAAATATTGAACTTTTTTCTTTCTTGGAGTAGGGGAAAATAATCAACACGGTCAATGGAGTCACCCAGCAGAAAGCCACACATAATGTTACTTTTTACTGGCTTACCAGAGTGAGGCTGTCACAATATTGTTTATTCTGTAAACACTGGAAGGCCAAGCTGCCCGTATATTTTCATTCCTTGCAGACTTGCTATTCATTGCACCTGCACTGTGGCGACCAAGGCAATAATTAATTTCTGCGATAAAATTATTGTTATTGAAGCCATGCCTATATAAATTAAGGCAGTGGTTCTCTTCCTACCCCTTCTCCCCACTACCCCCTCCCCCCCCTCCCAACAGGTCAGGTTTTTAGACTATTCCAGCTCAGCACAGGTGGCTCAGTCTTGAGGACTGGCGTTGAGAACCCCTACATAAAGGGATGATATGGGATGAAACCTACACTACCTAGGCATCAGACAGACAGAATTTATTCCTATGAATACATTGCGGCAAATACCCCTGTTGACTTATTTTTATCTTTCTCTACTTTTCCCTCATCTATCTCTCGCTGCAACCATTAAATCACTCTTCATTTTATTTGACCTCTTTCCCTTTGAACCTTATTGCAATTGTAGTCCTCCACTGGCATCCGACTCTTTCTGGAGCCCTGCAGGTGTGTCAGGGAATCGGGCCTGCTGCCTTGTTTGATGTTCCTGCATCCTGGAGCTGTGGGGTTTTTGAACTGCGATCCTTCGCCTCCTTCACTCCCTGTCTTGTTCAAACAGAAGAGAGCTTGGATAGGGAGGAAGGGAGAAAGGAGGGTGATCATGGCTCAATGCACTGACATAGCTGCAGGCGGGACTAACGGGTGCATTATTAGAGCCCAGCTGATGGCAAATAATGAAAAAAGTGCAAACCGATTAGAATTTAAATTGGATCCCTATTAAATATTGTGTGTGGAAGGAGTGGCTCAGTGAGTACAGACACTGACTGGCACTGAGTTTGAAATCAATTACTGGTGTCTGCTCCTTGTGACCTTGAGCAAGTCACTGTATCTCCCTGTGCCTCAGGCACCAAACACATAGATTGTGCTCCACGGGGCAGGGACCTGTGTCTGTAAAGAGCTATGTAAAACTAGCAACGCTATACAAGTGTGTGTGTGTAATCTCTCTCTCTCTCTCTCTCTCTCTCTCTCTCTCTCTCTCTCTCTCTCTCTCTCTCTCTCTCTCTCTCTCTCTCTCTCTCTCTCTCTCTCTCTCTCTCTCTCTCTCTCTCTCTCTCTCTCTCTCTCTCTCTCCAAGTTGCTCCAACAAATTGTCTGATTTTTAACCTACCATCTTACTTTTGGTCATCGTCTTGGTATTTTTATCTCTTTTGGCATCCAGTCGATAATACTTTCTTGTGATATTTCCGGCCCACTGCAATTTGAATTTCTTCTTGTAATATGTCTGATACAGTGCCATTTTAATTTCTTCACCCTTGTGATGATGTCACAGACTTTTGTTTGGTTTCGAACCCATTCATTCTTTCCCATCTCTTGGGGTAATACCCAGCATACTTCTTTGCGTTGTCTGAAGTTTTGGAATTATCTTCACGTCTAAGTTTCACATCCTGATCCATAACTTTCCTCTTGAGGAGCAGCGTAGAAGGTTCCCTTTGAAATATTGAAAGGAGAAAAGAGAAGCACATGCTCTCAGTGTAATTTTGTGATTTAATAATGATGCAGTTAAAACAAAGGATTGATGCACTCATAATTTGTGAAAATAAAAACAGCTCATCTGTCAGATGAGTGGTTTAGATGGGATATTGACAAATAAGCTGTTTTTATTTTGCACAAAAGGCGAGTGTATCAATCCTTTGTTTTAACTGCATCATTATTAAATCACAGAATTACACTTCTAGTTCTTTCTTTAGGTTAAACATGGATTGGTCAATCCTATATGAAGCTGCATTTTTTAAATTTGAACACTATTCCTATTTTGAACTGTATTTAACATTATTTTTTTAAATCTTTTTATTATTGGATTTATTCTACATCGTTGAGTTGGACTTTCTGCTGGACTTTTCAATTCATTTTTTTTTTTTGTCACATATTTTTTTTTACTTAGACGTGTTTACTATATTGTCTTATTTCTTATATCAGTATGGAATAAGAAAACACTTTTTTTTTTTTTTATAGATGAAACCTATATAGAAAAGCTTTGGTGACATAGTGTCTCCCTGCTGCACTCCCTTGCGGATCCTGATCTTGCTTGTATCTTCATGTAAATTAATGCATTTTCATTATATCAATGTTATACTTTGTCTTCTTAATGCATCTAGGACTGCTGAGGTGTAGACAGAATCAAATGCTTTTTCATAATCTACGAATCCTAAACTGAGTGGTAGATCATATTCATTACTTCAGGAAATCACTTCTTGAACGACTTGGATGTGGACCATTGTGTTGTATCCACTACGAAATCCCACTTGTTCTCTAGGCTGGGCAAAGTCCAGGGTCTGTTGCAGCCGATTAGTGAGTATCTACGCAAAAAATTTGTAAGTGATTGAAAGTAGACTGATTGGTCTGTAGTTCTAGAGGTCTTCTTTGTCTCCTTTCTTGTGGATGAGGATAACTATGGCATTACTCCATTGTTCTGGAATGTTCTTGAAGCATCATGTAAAGAGTTCTGAAAGGATTTTTTTTTCCTACATTGTCCCCAGCTTCTTTCAAGCTTTCAGTTTTTATTCCATCTTCCCTGTAAGTCTTCCCATTCTTTTTGATTTTTATTGTCTTTGCAACTTGTGGAAGAATTCCTGCTACATAAATCGTGTTTTTTTTCTCACTTTTCCTCTTTTGGATTGTGCCCTGTGTTATCTGTGTTTGTGTACAATTTCATGCAGAAGTCCTCAACACACTTTACAAGTGCACAGTTTTTTTTTATTGTTCCAGTCTTCTTTGAGTGCAATGATTTAATTCTTCCCAACCATAAGTCGTTGCTTTATCTTCTTTAAGCTTTTGTTATCTTCAATAGTCTTTCTCGCCATATCACAATTGCATTCTCTTACATCTTCAGTTATACGTTTGTGGATTGTCTTGCACAGCTCTGCATTTTCAATTCTTATTCTTGTTTCTTGGGATTACTTCATTCCTTGTCGTCTTCTCATGAATTGTTTTGTCTCATCAGATATTTTCTTAGCGATTCTTCTAATTTCTTTTTTTCTGTGCTTTCAATTACAATCTTCATAAATTCTTCATAATTGGTTGTTAATGTGTTACCATGCATTTCGAGCAAACTGAAGCACCTTTTAAGTCCTAGTTGAGATTCACTGCGGTTATTCTTGAGGTTATTGTTGTTGATTGTCTTTTTTTTTTTTAATCAGTTTTCTTCTTTCTAACTTCGCTTTAAGATGTAATTTGCAGTGAACCAATCTGTGATCACTCCTTGTGTAAAACCGGTTAAGAACTGTGCAGTCTTCAATCACATGTTTCTTGTTAGCTAGGACAGCGGGGCGCGCCCCCCAAGGGGGGCAGGAGAATTTCTAGGAGGGGGCGCGGCGGTTACAGAGGCCTCGCGCTCTTCCCCACGGCATTTAAATTAAATGCCGGGGGAGGAGTGAGGCCTCTAACTTGCTTACCTGCTGCCAGCCGGGTCTTCGTGACGCAACGCGGCGTCAAATGACACCGCCGGGTCATGTGACGTCGCAACGGCCGTCAAATGACGCGGGGGGTCACGTGACATCACATGACCCGCGACATCATTTGACGTTGAGCCATCGGGAGAGGGGGGGCGCGAACACTTTGGTTCCCAGGAAGGGGGCCCCAGCTCAGAAAGTTTGCGCTAAGCTAGGATATAGTCAACTGCATTCTTGATTACATGTCCATTTTCTATTTGGATTCTTCTTGAAGAATGAATTTGTGATTTAAGTTTTCGCATTCTTTCAATTATACCAATCTGTCCCCACATCCATTCCTGTTTCTGTAACCGTATTTACCAACTGATGCTTCGTGTTTCTGCTGGGCACCAATCTTTGCATTGAAGTCTCCCATATCAATCTTGAGGTAACACTTTCCTTGTTGGTTGACTTCATTGTAGAAGTCTTCAACTTCATTCTGTCTGAGCAACAATATCCCATTTAATCTTTTCAAGCTCGTCTTCCTGTTCTCCCAGTGCTGCTTCACTGGAAATAGTCTGGCCGGGGTATTTCGCCAGATTTAGGTTTGAATGACAGCTGTTGTTTAACTTCCGGGGATTCTTCGCACCCTCTCCTTTCATGTCTTCTTCCTGAATGCTGTTAAAACCGGGGACATTCCAGCCTCCAGAGAATGAGGTCCATTGCATTTTGGTGTGTACCATATTTGGCGGTTGAGGCCTTACTTGCCATGCCGGCCTCATTTGCATGTTGTCAAGTACTTTTCCCACGTTAGCTGCGTATATTGTTCAAGCTTTCATAGTATGGTTAAATCTACCAGCACAAGTTCCACTATACGTCTTCCTGAACACCAGTAGCCATATATAGAATGTATGTATGTGTATATATTTATATTTATTTGTATACAATGGTGTTTATCATAATTTTCTCTTACCGCTATAATTTAAATGGATAGATATCCCTTGGATGCGTCTTAACATTTATTTTTTTTTTTTTTAAATTATGTAATAGTTTTTTTTATTTAATAATATTTCTAAACTATTTTCTAGGTGCCTACTATGGCTTACCAGACATTGGTACCCAGTCCTCAAATAGCTTCCAGCCAGAACTTTCTTACCCCAGAACAGAAGCCAGAACCAGATCCTTTGCAGAGCACAGTTGTTGATACGGAGAACATGGAACAAGCTTGGCAGGAATTATTATCCATTCCTGAGTTGCAGGTAACTTTAATGTAAATGTTATATCTGTGCGCAAATAGCAGTTAAATTATTTTGGAGTCATTTTGTAATAATAATTTTAAATACACTATATATTTTTTTTTGTTTTTAGATTCTTTTAATGTTTTGTCAGATGTTTATTAACTACTTACCTGTTTAGTGTCTTAAAATATATAGTTCATTAAGCTTAGCAATTTTTTTTATTTTACAGTTTTCTTAAACATGAAATCAACATTGAAACTATTTAATTCGGAAAATATCATCAATATTAAGGATGAAAGCAATATCCCCAACATGATTTCTTTTTTTTTTTGTAGCATACTTGAATTGGGGGTCCCTCAGAACTGATCTCTAGTATCCCCTGGTTTTCAGAGCAACTAGAGTTTATTTTTTTGTGTGTGTTTTCTCTGAAAAAAAAAAATGCAAAAGACACACATGGCTGCCAGGGTCACCAATAGAAAGCTGCAATACCATCTCCCAATAGCGTTGCAGCTTTCTATTTACCACTGGAGGCAAGGCTGACCCCACTGCCATTTGTGTTTTTTGACTTGTTGGATAAAACCTCTTGTTATCCATGAACCAGGGGGTCTCATATCGCAAGGGGCCCCGGTTCAGGTATGCTTTAAAAATAAATTTGTGAGCAGAGGATTATTGCTGCTTTAAAGTGACAACATAAAGCCCCTGGAAACGTATTATGAACCAGAAGGTCCCCAGATGCATGCCAGCATTGGTTATTCCCCTGGGAGATCCTCCTTTTTTAGGAGATATTTTAATATTTATTGTTAAGTCTGTTTTTCCCTCTGTGTAAGTGACAGATTTTGGAGTAATCAGAAAGACCCAAAGGAGATACCTTAATATGTCGCTGTCTACCTGTGCTTCATGTGCAAAACAGTTTTCTGCCCTAGCAGAGCTTTATGATTATAAGGAGAGCAATTACATTCATTTTTCAATTGTCTGTCTACAAATCATCCCCTGCCGTGTCTTAGTAAATTCAACTTGCAACACTTTAAACACACCCTGTTTGAAAAAAATGTTTTTTCTAATGTGCCTCACATGTGCTAATTAAGTTGGCTGAGCTGAACAGTCAGGTGACTTATTAGGCCTTTATAACTGCAGACATAGCAGCCATTGCTGTGTTTTCAGTCCATGTTTGAAGTAGCACGCAGTGCTGGAGGTTAAAAGGGTGAACCAGTGGAAAACACAACCACTGGCCCTGAATCCTGGATTTTGAACTACGCTGGAAATGAGGACATTATCGATCCCAGACTGCACACCTCAGCTCTTTACTACAGCTAAACCCCGTTATAACGCGGTCCTTGGGGTCCACAACCCCAAGACCGCGTTACAACCGGGGTCGCGTTAAAATTTCACCGGCATCAGCGAGCTTCCTCATTACAGATTTAAATCTCCTCAATTTTGCTGCCTTACCAGTGCTCTCCTCTTCCTGCTGTCCACGTGCTCATATCTCTCTGCTCTGCTCATCTCTCTGCTGTCTTGCCGTCGTGTGCCATTGTTTTTTTCAAACATTCAATTCAATGCTTTATTGACTACCAGACACAGACACAAATAAACAGTAATACATTTTGTACAAAACACATGCAGGGATTGAACTCGGGACCTTCTGATACCAATGCTTTGCCTCTTACCTCTACACCATAGGCTTGGTGTGACAAGACATAACCTAATATATTTATCCTCTACAACACAAGGTACATGTTAATTAACTGTTAATAATAATTAATAATCATACTTATTAATAATACATAACTAATCATAAAGAATGATTAATAATGGATTATTATTAATACATCATTATTGATTAATGAATAATTATTACTTAATAAAGAATAATAAAGAATTATATATTTATAAATTAAACAATATAATTAAAATAATAATTTATTAAAAAAGTTAATTATACCATTTCATACAGGAATTGAACCCAGGACCCTTTCATATGTTGGCAAGAGTTCTACCACTAGACCACAGGAGCTGTGTGATGTCATATACAGCTAGAAATAAACTTAAGATTTAACATTGACATGTACCTTGTGTTGTAGAGGATAAATATATTTATAGGTTATGTCTTGTCACACCAAGCCTATGGTGTAGAGGTAAGAAGCAAGGCATTGGTATCAGAAGGTCCCGAGTTCAATCCCTGCATGTGTTTTGTACAAAATGTATTACTGTTTATTTGTGTCTGTGTCTGGTAGTCAATAAAGCATTGAATTGAATGTTTGAAAAAAAAAAAAAAACCCCGATGGCACGCGAGGGCAGAGAGAGAGATGAGCACGTGGACAGGACAGCTGGAAGAGGAGAGCGAAAGGCGGCACAATGGAGGATTTGAGATGCAAGTAAGCTGGCAAAATTAGGCTTTCAATTCGGGAGCCATGCTCAGACCGCGTTATAACCGATTCGCGTTATAATGGGTCGCGCTATAACGGGGTTTTGCTGTATTGCTTTGATGCCACCTTTACTCTTTTTATATTTGCTGTGAACTCACTTCTCAAATTACGCACTTCTTTCTACCAGTCTCACTATGTCTCTAACTCTATTCATATATCTCCATCTCAACTTCCTTCACCACTTCTCCGTTCACATGAACTGATTTCTTACCTGCGTCCTCTGACACTATACAGCTATACCCCCTGCACTAAAACACATCCCTAAAAATCATCCGCACACATTCACTTTCTTTCCATGCTTCTGGGGACATCAATCTCAGTCCTGGTCCCTGTCTTATTTCTACTTGCTCTCGTCCTCGCCTCCCACATGCAACTTACACTCCCTCTGGTGTGAACCCCCTCTAACCTCATACCCATCCCCTCTCACCCTCTGTCCTCTCTCCCTTTCTCCTGTGCCCTTTAGAATGCTCACTCCCTTTATAACAAGTTCCCCATTGTACATGACTTCTTTTTCTCTCACTCTCTGCTTCTCTTTTCTATAACTGAGACTTGGCTCACTCAGTCTGACTCTGATCTGGAAGCTGCCCTCTCTTACGGTAGCCTCTTTCTCCCACACTCCTCGCCCTGATGGCAGGGGTGGAGGTGTGGGGCTCCTGCTCTCCTCTATCTGCCGCTATCAAACCCTTCCTATTCCTCTCTCTCTTGCTTTTTCCTCCTTTTGAGGCTCACACTGTCAATATTTTCTCCCCTCTCCCTCTCCACGTGGATGTCATCTATCGCCCGCCTACCTCTACTCGTCCCCCTTCTGTCTTTCTCTCTCACTTTGAATCCTGGCTCTCCTCCTTTCTCTCCTGACTCCCCTGTTCTCCTCCTTGGGGACTTCAACTGTTACATAGATGACCCCTCTCTCCCTTGTGCCTCTTGCTTTCTCTCTCTAACCTCTTCTTTTGGCCTTCAACAGTGGACTGCAGCCAGCACCCACAAGGATGGCCACTACATAGACCTGGTTTTCACTACAAATCTCTTTCTCTCTCTCTTTCTCTCTCTCTTTCTCTCTCTCTTTCTCTCTCTCTCTCTTTCTCTCTCTCTTTCTCTCTCTCTTTCTCTCTCTCTTTCTCTCTCTCTTTCTCTCCTCGTTCCTTAGAACGCCTCTGGAGGAAATCTCGCAGACTTCCTCCACTTTTCTTCAATATTCAACACGCAAAAGTCTAACCCACGCCGACTCTTCTCTGTCTGACTAAGACCACACTCAGCTGCATCTTCTTCCTCCTCCCATCTCACCTCAGGACTTTGACGTATGGATTTCACTTTTTCCTTGAAATAGTCAGCAGTTTCCTCCTCCCATCCTCACCTCTTCCTAACTCTCCTCCTGCCTTCCTTGACTCTTTTTCCGCTGTCACAGAGGAGGATATGACACTGCTGCTTTCCTCATCTCCATCTACCACTTGCCCTCCACCACATTCCCTCCCACCTCTTAAACCTCTTGCTCCTAATATTATCCCTATGCTCACACAAATTTTTAACTCCTCCCTCTACTCTGGTACCTTTCCCTGCTCCTTTAAACATGTAACTGTCATACCATTACTCAAAAACCGCAAGCTTCCCCCCACCTCTTTCTAACTATCGACCTCTCTCCCTCCTGCCTTTTGCCTCTAAGCTCCTTGAACGTCTTGTATTCTCTCGCTTGCTCCATTTTCTCAACACCTATTATCTCCTAGACCCTCTACAATCTGGCTTCTGCACAACTCACTCCACTGAAACAGTCCTCACTAAAATAAATAATGACCTCCATGCTACCAAAGACAGAGGTCATTACACTCTGCTCATACTACTCAACCTTTCTGCAGCATTTGATACTGTGGACCACCCTCTTTTCCTTCACATTCTCCATACTCTTGGCATTCGTAACAAAGCTCTATCCTGGATCTCCTCTTACCCATTGTACTTTCAATTTCTCTTCTGCTAACACCTTCTCCTCCTCCTCCTTCTCCTTCTCCTCCTACTTCTACTTCTCCTCCTTCTCCTTCTTCTCCTCCTCCTCTCTGTGGGATTACCCCAGGGCTCTGTCCTGGGATCTCTCCTCCTTTCTCTGTACACACTCTCTCTAGGTGACCTAATCACATCACTTGAGTTCAAATATCAACTCTATGCTGATGACATACAAATTTACTTTTCGACCCCTGCCCTTACACTTGCTGTACAGACCAAAGTTTCTGAATATCTCTCTGCGATATCATCCTGATTGCCCTCCGCCGACTTAAACTTAACATGGCAAAACAGAGCTCCTCATACTTCCTCCCAAACCTGGCCCCACTACCTCCTTCCACATTACTGTTGGAAGTTCAGTGATACACCCAGTAGCGCAAGCACGGTGCCTAGGGGTCACACTCGACTCCTATCTCACATTCTCCTCTCTCATTCAAAACGTATCTATAACCTTTCATTTTTCATACGGAATTTCACAAAGATACGCCCTTTCCTCTGTTGCTCAACTGTTAAAACGCTGACACAGGCCCTCATTCTCTCCCGTCTCGATTACTGTAACCTCCTGCTGTCCGGCCTTCCTGCGTCTCGCCTGTTTCCCCTACAATCTATCCTAAACGCTGCTGCCAGAATCGCTCTACTCTTTCCTAAACCTGTCTCGGCTCCTCCCCTGCAGAAATCCCTCGCCTGGCTTCCTATCAAAGCCTGTATCACACATTCAATTCTCCTCCTCACTTTTAAAGCTTTACACTCTTCTGCCCCTCCTTACATCTCATCCCTAATTTCTCTCTATGCACCATCCCGACTCTTGCGTACCGCTCAAGGATATCTTTTCTTTACCCCTTTTGTATCTAAAGCCCTCTCCCGCCTTAAACCTTTCTCACTGACTGCCCCACACCTCTGGAATGCCCTTCCCCTCAATACCCGACTAGCACCCCCTCTATCCACCTTTAAGACCCACCTTAAAACACACCTGCTTAACGTAGCATATGAGTAGCTCTGTGGCTAACACTATACACCTGATACATAAAGCTTGTATGGTCCTCCTAACAATGAAATTGTAAGCTCTTCGGAGCAGGGACTCCTTTTCCTAAATGTTCCTTTTATGTCTGAAGCACGTATTGCCATGATCTGTTATTTATGATTGTCACGTGTATTACTACTGTGAAGCGCTATGTACATTAATGGCGCCATATATATACATACATAATTGTCTAACAATGATGAGACTGCGTGTGAACTATACATTTTATAGATTACATCACAACTATAAAATCATAAGATATATCACGGTTATACATTTTAACAGGTGTTTGAGACTATAAATAAAGTAGAAATTAAAATGCAATTTTGCTATTCTGAGAACAATGCTGATTTGTTAGTTGGGGTATTTTAGCTTAATAGGCCATGAACTGAAAAACATACATATAATAGATTTCATAGTTTTTTTTAAATTGTGTTGATAGAGTTATCGGCATACAATCTCTAACCTGTGTTTCAAAATCTTATTTCCATTTAGTGTCTCCACAATGAGATTGAAAGTATGGTTGATCTGAGCATGTATCCAGAAGCCACTGCAGTGACAGAGACTGCAGATAATTACAGCTTTCTGAATCCACTGTCAGCCATTGAAAAACCAATTGATGACACCAGTCCTGTTTTCTCAAATGACTTCCGTAGCTCGTTTGCTAGCCATGAACCAGCAGTAAACTCTGATGCACCATTCAACGTGGAAACTCTTTGTGACAATATCTTCAGCTTCATTGATCGAAAAGTAACCAATGTTGTGCCTTCAACAGATAGTGCAGGCCAGTCGAACAGTGTACCTGTTGATATTACTGACTTGTCATTATGTAAAGCATTTAATGGAAACAAACTGCCTGGCATGCCTGAATTTAACGATTCAGATTCTGGAATTTCAGTAAATGCAAGTCCTTGTGCAACATCACCAGGTCATTCCATGGGCTCCTCTAGCTATGGAGATGCTAATTTTGGCTACAGTGATTCTGAGATGGAAGACATTGACAGCACGCCCGTAAGTGTGAAACAAAATCCTTCAGGAAAGTATCCAGTACAATTTACAGAGGATACATTCTTTTCATTTTCACCCTTTGTCGCACAAGACACGAACACTTTTGAAATGGAAGCTCAAAACTCACCAGATAAAGACCTTCCCGCTAGCCCTGGCTACAAAAAAGCTCCATTTGCAAAAGACAAAGCTTTAAGTCGTCTGGAAGCACGTTTCACTCGAGATGCGCAAAGAGCCAAAGCTCTGAAAATACCCTTCTCGGTTGATAAAATAGTCAACCTTCCTGTGGATGACTTCAATGAAATAATGTCCAAGCATCAATTCAATGAGCCCCAACTTGCCCTCATTCGAGATATACGCAGGCGCGGTAAAAATAAAGTGGCCGCACAGAACTGTCGAAAGAGGAAAATGGAAAACATAGTGGAGCTAGAGAGTGAGCTGGACAAGCTGAAGTTTGAGAGAGAGAAATTAGTTGCCGAGAAAGGAGAGTACAACGGCAACCTTCGTCTACTAAAAAAACAGCTCGGTACCTTGTACATGGAGGTCTTCAAAAAGCTACGTGATGACGATGGGAAGCCATATTCACCCAACGAGTATTCGCTTCAACAAACAAAAGATGGAAATGTTTTCCTTGTTCCCAAAAGCAAGAAACTCGAGATTAAAAAAAACTAGTTATATATTTTTATTTTTCATTCTGGGGTGGTGATCCTACGCTTTCCAAGGGGTGGATAAAATGGCTGTACATAAATTGTAGCTTTCTCAGAATTTGTGTTTGTTTTTTTTGTTTTTGTTTTTTTTGTACTGTAGCACTAACTTTCATGTGAAAAATACAAAAAAATATATATATATATTTTTTTTAAAGTAATTTTATGCGATATGGAAAGTTACCTATTAAACTTGGATGTTACTGAAATGGCTTTACAGTAGGACAATAGTTTCATTACGCAACACAATAAAAATTAGTAGGAAATTAAATGTTGAGGAAGAACTGGGATGTTTAAGATGTAGGACCATTTTTGTGACATTCCCAGTATACCAAAAGATCATGCAAAAAAAATATCCTGCAATAATGCTACTTCAGAATGTTTGTTGGTCATTGTATTATTCTGAAAAGCACTCCCTTTGCTTGGCTGAGAACGCAGGTAGTCATTCTTCACTCTAATAAATGTTCATGTTGCCTGACCTTTCATTGAACAACATTCTGATTGCCTTCACTTCTGCAATATTATTGAGTAAGCTCCAAATAATCAAAATATCCGATTCCATTTGGTATATGTAAAATATATATCATTCAAAAGGCATATGGTAAAATATGCAGTCTTATTTTTATAGATCTCACTATATTTCCTGATTGCCATCCTGTCTTCTTCATAAATAACTGTAAATAGTGCAATACATAATATTTATATATACTTCCTATTTTATTTGTTAAATGTACCCCAAAAATAAATTTACTACACAAAGCATAATTTGCTGCAAAACACGTTTGTAACTGCTGATTCTTTTATAGAAAAGAGCTTTATTTCCTTAACTTTGTCTGTTTTTTTTTGTGTTTTCATTTAGCAAGTCAGATAACCATTAATAAAATATAAAATATTACTTTGTTATTGCTGTCTGTTTTCATTCTAAAAATGAACACATTGGATTAAGTATTTTTCTGTTTGCACATGCAAGAAACAAGTAGAAACTTGAATGGTGCTACAGACTGGTAAAGAGATACAGCTTGGTACATGTACTTAAGAACAGTGTTCCCATATAGCAAACCTTGAAATGAAATAGTAGAACTGTGGACAGGTACCTAGTGTAGCATACTTGTTGTTTTGGTGACCTCCCAATCTGTGAATGTGAAGGTAATTCATATAGATAGTCCAAAAACAGTAGCATATATAGTCACTCCAATCATACCTCAATCCACCTACTGAAGGGAAAGCGCTTTGGCGTGAAACGCGTTGGTGGGGCGACTGTCGCTTTTTGTTTGCATGACCAATAAATAATTTTATATTTTTATGGAATATGGACTTCCTTCATTTTTTTTTCTCATCATCCGTTTCCATGAGTAGTGCTTTATTTCTTTCCTTATTCTAGTCTGCGCATGCAAGAAAGCCTTCATTTTTTTTCTCCCCATATTTAAAGATGTATTCACTAAAATGCAATAATAGCTCATGGCTATTGTATGATAGTCAATAGACCATATCAAGTTGCTGTTGAATTACAAAGTGGCTGTTGTATATAAGTCTTAATTGATGAATTCAAGTTTGCGTTTTGGACCATCCCGATTTAAATGCACCAGAATTTGCACTAAGCTCTAGTTCAGTCATTGTGAATTTCAATGGGTTGTTTGTAGGGCAAAAGGTGGAAAGAAACGCCATATAGTGAATATGAAATTATTAGGCATAAGGCGAGAATATTAACTGGCAAGTGTTAAATGCATTTTATTCCATATCCCCTCATTTTAAAGTAGAATATAAATTTGGAAATACATTTCCCCCCCCCCCCCCTTTTTTTTTTTTTTTGAGCTATGAACAAAAAAGATGCGACAACCCAGTGCCCTCAAAATAGCTTTGGGTATTCAATGGCTTAAAGTTGTATGTGCCAAATGTTGGTCTTCCCAAAACGAAACATAAAAAATAAATATATAGATATATATCTCGCATTGAGACTAGTTTATAGTAGGGGAGACGTCAGCCGTCGCTACAGCAATTCGTGCAAGCAACCCGGGGGCGTGGTGGTGTGGCCGCGAGCGGTTCACACTCAGTGGCTGAACTGCAGACGTCACGCGGAGATCGCTGTGGAAGTCACAATCCTCTCAAAGTATGTTGCATAAACCGCACTACCATACGTATGGCTGTGATCCTGATGTAAGTACGCTGTGGGTGCACGGGAACAATGAAGAGACCCCTAATCTCTCCTAAATACACTATAGAACACACCAGGTGTTCCCCGCACTCCAAATGAATACAAGAGAGTAAATGGTGCTTACAAATGCTATTGTGTATTATAGAGCAAAAAACATGTAACAACAATATGTACATGCAATACTATTGTGTATCATTGAGCAAAGAACATGTGACAACTATGCAAACGCAAGTTACAAGTAATAATTAGATGCAGGAAGGGGAGGAGGGGTAGTGAGGAAGGGGGAATGTGATATCACTAAACAAGTGAGGGTAGGGTGAAGAAACCTCTAGAGAGGAAGGATATTGGTGTAGGAAGAAGCAGGGGGCAATGTATCAGGGTTATGTACCCCTTCTACAGGCCCATTCCCATAGCCTCCACAAAAGTGGTACTACAGTACTTCCCGACTCCCTCACAACTTAATCCTCATTATTTTAAGAGAACAATAGAAAATAATTCAATTGTTTATGAAAACATGTAAATGCAAACAGTATTACATACACTGGACTATGTCGTCTAGCAAGTATGATACCTAATGCAATGAACACTTGACACACCCTTATAAAGATTGGACAAAAACACACTAGTGTATAATCCACAATTGATTGATATGGTGTGTGCAAATAGTCTCTGCAGGTAGTTCTATGGCATTTGCAGTATTCACTTAGAGAAAGTCTATATGACTCAACAGGCTACAGTATTAGATCAGTTAAACTTGAATAAAAAAAATAGCATTATATTCAATAAATGTTATGTTTTAATAGTCCCGGAGTGCATAAATTAATGGGCTTCTAGCTAGAGAGAAGGTGGTAACACACCTCTCTAATTTTGGATAAAAACTTGAATAAAGTCCTCAGTATGTATAGACAAAGAAAAACCTGTGATATCAGAGTGAGTAACGTGCTGTCCTGCTCCAGATCCCAGTAGGTTAGCAATACTTCAGGTTCAATCTTTATAAGGGTGTGTCAGGTGTTCATTGCATTAGGTATCATACTTGTTAGATGACATAGTCCAGTGTATGTAATACTGTTTGCATTTACATGTTTTCATAAACAATTGAATTATTTTCTATTCTCTTAAAATAAGGAGGATTAAGTTGTGAGGGAGTCGGGAAGTACTGTAGTCCCACTTTTGTGGAGGCTATGGGAATGGGCCTGCAGGAGTACATAACCCCAAAACGTTGCCCCCTGCTTCTTCCTACACCAATATCCTTCCTGTTTAGAGGTTTCTTCACCCTACCTTCACTTGATTAGTGATATCACATTCCCCCTTCCTCACTATCCCGCCTCCCCTTCCTGCATCAAATTATTACTTGTAACTTGCGTTTGCATATTGTTGACACATGTTCTTTGCTCAATGATGTATTGCATGTACATATTGTTGTTACATGTTTTTTGCTCTATAATACACAATAGCATTTGTAAGCATCATTTACTCTCTTTTATTCATTTAGAGCGCAGGGAACACCTGGTGTGTTCAAAATCCTCTGACTTCTGAGCGTGACGTCTCCCGTCGCCATCGCGCCAATTATGGGCATCCGTGGCGGAGTGCATGTACTTGCTCCGGCGCTGCGCAACGTCGCAGATGCCGTAGCAAGTACTATAAACTCGGCCTTAGAATGCTAGTTTACCCATAATTTGGCCAAGCATTTCTTTTAACGCTTCCCTCCTGTATAAATGGAACATGCTAGTCCGACTTTTATTTTTTTAACTTCAATTTTATTGCAGGTTTAAATAAATAAAACATGTGGGAGGGGAAAGGCGCTACATAAATAAAAAGGGGAGGGTAGGGGCTTTGATTGGGTATTGACTTTACATCCCAGAGATAGGTACGTAACAGTGTTTTATACATACCGGGTATCTGGAGAAAAGGGCTGAGTCGCCAGGTGGTGACGAAGTGTTGAACCTTTTTGCAGCCGCTGAGAGTAACCCGTATGGGCTTTTTTTTTTTTTTTTTTTTTCCGTCTACTCTGCCTACGTTTTAGACCAGGAAGGAGTACTTGGTTTTGGAGATTACAGAATTGTATTAGGCTTCAGGTGAGAGCTGCCCTGGTGGAAGAACTAGGGCCGCCAAACCTTTTGACATGTTTGGCATGTCATTCAAATAACTAGTGATTTTTTTCCATTCGGCATATAAACCATATTTTGTTTCCGATTCTAGGCAGTGATGGTATTTTATTTTGTTTCCAGATATCAGCTATTTAGCTTCTGGTGGCTGGGGACATACCGCATAAGAGGTCTTATACTGCAGCATGACTTTATATGCATTTTATTTTACAGTTGTGCATATAGAACAGCTGGCTACTGTTTGAAATATATTGTCCCAGTCATCCTCATTCAGTTCCTCAAGGAGGTCCATCTCCCATTGTCTAATAAATTTGAATTTGCTTTAGGATTCAGCTTCTGGGAAGGAGAAATAACTATAAAGCTGGGTAGTTAGTCAGCATCTAAACAGTCTCTCACAGTCTGATTCCAGGTTGGTGGGATAAGTCTTGGCATAGAATGCTCTTAGTTGGATAAAGCGAAACACCTCCCTATCTGTCTGACATTTTTCCTTTAGTGAGCTGGTCAAACTGTTTAATCTTAAAGTCAGAGCTCATGTCCAAGAGCATGGAAATACTAGCTTTGTCCCAGTTTATGAAAGCCTGACTTCACCTAGGGTGAAATCTGGATTGTCAAATAGGGGGCCATCAGAGTGCCTTATTTGCTGGGGACAATTTGGGTAGGTCTGCCAAGTTTAGGTAATTTAATAACTATTTTGTTTTAGTTTGGCTACTAGAAGGGAATGTGCATTATTGGCTTTTTCGAAGAATTTTCCATGTCCATCTCAGAGATTGTTCGGCTAGTGATGTGAGAAATCTATTCAGTTCTGCCCGTGCCGCCTTTAAGACTTCTAGGATTGGTTCAGAGGGTTTTTTGTGGGTGTCTATCTTTGGCCGGAGGGAGACTATTTTCTCCAGTCTCTCTCTTTCGACTAGAGGTATACTTATTAGTCTTATGGGCCTTTAGGATTCAGCTTCTGGGAAGGAGAAATAACTATAAAGCTGGGTAGTTAGTCAGAATCTAAACAGTCTCTCACAGTCTGATTCCAGGTTGGTGGGATAAGTCTTGGCATAGAATGCTCTTAGTTGGATAAAGCGAAACACCTCCCTATCTGTCTGACATTTTTCCTTTAGTGAGCTGGTCAAACTGTTTAATCTTAAAGTCAGAGCTCATGTCCAAGAGCATGGAAATACTAGCTTTGTCCCAGTTTATGAAAGCCTGACTTCACCTAGGGTGAAATCTGGATTGTCAAATAGGGGGCCATCAGAGTGCCTTATTTGCTGGGGACAATTTGGGTAGGTCTGCCAAGTTTAGGTAATTTAACAACTATTTTGTTTTAGTTTGGCTACTAGAAGGGAATGTGCATTATTGGCTTTTTCGAAGAATTTTCCATGTCCATCTCAGAGATTGTTCGGCTAGTGATGTGAGAAATCTATTCAGTTCTGCCCGTGCCGCCTTTAAGACTTCTAGGATTGGTTCAGAGGGTTTTTTGTGGGTGTCTATCTTTGGCCGGAGGGAGACTATTTTCTCCAGTCTCTCTCTTTCGACTAGAGGTATACTTATTAGTCTTATGGGCCTCACAGAGAGCAGACATAGATATCATGCTTTCCGCGTTAATTTAAAAAAGGATTCCAGATCTTGTTCAATTTCTATAGTGACTTCATGGCTTTTTAAATAAGAATTTGTTGACTTTTCTGTGCACGTTGTGGGTTCTGATATCAAGGTTAATCATTTGTTTCCACTGGAGCATGGTCTGACCATGTTATACTATTGATAGTTGAATTTGGGGAATCAGGCTTGCAAATATATAGTCTAAATGGGATTATGATTGGCGGGGGAAGGAAAAGATGTAAATCGCTCGGCAGAGGGTTTAATTCTTGCCAGGTATACACTACTTATAGGGAACTCCATGCCTCTTGTGCTCTAAAATCTACTGGTTTAAAGCTAGGTGGGCCAGAGAATCGGTTAGTGTTAGGACCTGCAA